>NC_071551.1:7007383-7099883 GCF_026979565.1 Vidua chalybeata
ACAGCCCCTTGCCCTCCCGGCCTTGTGGAACCGGGATTTTCCCTCCTCCCACAGCAGCTGGATGGATGCTCAGGAGATCCCCCCGACCCCTCCCCTCCCCCGGCCGCTCCGGTACCAGCACAGCCCCCCCCCGTTCTGCACCCCCCAGATCCTGTTTTTAGGATTCCCTGTGGACTCGCTCCACAGCATTTGAGCCGCCGGAGAGGAGGTGAAAAATCCCGGGAAAGCGCTGACTTCGTGGCTGTAAGTGACATCTAGCGGAAACGGCAGGAAAAGGAGTGCCCAGGTAAAACCCCCGGTCCTGCCGGGTTCGGGGGGAAACGGATTCCTGCGAGCTGGAACTTCAGCCCAGAGAGGCCTCTTTTCAGGGCTTAAAAAAATATAGATTAAATAGAATAATAGTGGAATAATAATATGGATTAATAATAGAATAAAGATAATAAAGATAATAAAGAGAATAAAGAGAATAAAGAGAATAAAGAATGGCTCTCTCTGCCTGGGTAGGCAGTCAGTGCACAGCATGGAAAGGGAGGTGGCTGGGACATGGCAGAGGTCACCTGGCCCTGCAGCTGCTGTCCCCAAGGCAGGAGCACCACAGCCACCCAGGCCACGGTGTCACTGTGCTACCCAGAGTCACGGAATCACGGAATCCAGAGCTCGTGCAGTGCCACCCATGCCACAGCAGGGACACCTTCCGCTGTCCCAGGCTGCTCCAGGCCCTGCCCAGCCTGGCCTGGGCCATTCTCGGGGGCAGCCACAGCCTCTCTGACCGGATCCTCTCATCCTGCTGGGATCTGTGCCCGGGGACAGCTCTGGCACGGGGGACAGTGTCCCACAGCCTGGCCAGGCGCAGCTGGGGACTCGCAGACGCTGTCCCCCGGGACAGTGCCGCCCTGCTCCTGCACCCCGAGCCTGTCCTGCTGCCTCTGAGCATCTCCCTGCTCCGTTTTCCCTCTCCTCGGAGGGGACTGGCACTGCCCCTGGCGCTGCCGCCCTCCTGCCCCGGCGGGACGGTGCAGCCCGGGGCTGCTCTTGGGAGAGCAAAGCCGAAGCTTGCGCAGAAATCTGAAACCCGGCGAGACTTGGATTAGCAACCCGAAACTCCGGCCAGGAGCCGAGCTTTGGGAAGAGCCTGGCAGGGTTTCAGGCGAGTGCGGGCTGGGTTTCAAGTGAGCCGAGTGTGACCTTTGCATGAGCCCGCTGCCGGCGGCTCGGGGAGCATGGGCTGGAATTTTAACAGAGGCCGGGGAGTGAGTTTCAGGCAAAAAAAAAAAAAAAAAACCCCAAAAAAAAAAACCCAAAACCAAAAAAGTTAAAGGGTTTGGGCAAAAGCAATGCGGAGCTGGGGTGGTTTGGGGGTGATAATTGCTGTTCACCTGCCCCCAAACCAGCAAAACCAGCCGGGTGGTTGCGGCTCCGCTGCACTCCGAGTTTCACTGCAGGGTTAACCCTTTCCTCAGCACGCAGCTCTTCCTCCCAGGCTTTCCCTGCGGTGGATCCCAATTGCTGTTTTTTCCCAGGGAGGTCTCCTGGCCGTGAGCAGCTGAGCTCTCCCTCTGACAGCTTGGACCCCGCGGGAATTTATGGAAAGGAAGGAATGGATCAGATCAGGGGCAGATCACGAGGTGGAAGGGCAGGGCAGAGCACAGGATGAGTGTCCGGGGAGCAGCCAGACATGGACACACACGGCTGCTGCTGCCAGTGCCTGAGGCTCAGGGATCATCCAGCTACACTGCAGGAGGAATGAGAAAATAATCACAAATAAACCTCTCTGTCCCGGGCAAGCAGCAAGGGCCAAGGTTGTCTTGCTCCTGAAGCTGTGGACAGATTTCTTTTTCCATTCTGCTTTATTTTATTTTATTTTTTTTTTCCCACTGCTTTTCCTGCAATCTCTCCCTTCCTGCCCTGACGCACAGCATGTGATGGGTGTAGATCAGGGCAGGGAGGATCTTCCTAATCAAACCCACATTTCTCTGCATTGTCTGGGCTGTCTCACGGGGAATTCAGCCAAGCCCCCACACTCGTGATGTTTCAGTGCTGGTTTGAAAAGCTGCACAAAGGTAGAATGTTCCCAAATGGAGTTTCTTGGGTAGGGAGGGAATTATTCCATATTGAGAATATTCCAATTATTCCATATTGAGAATATTCCAATTATTCCATTCCTGAGAGCTCCTTTCCCAGACACTGAGGTTCCTTTACAGTGGGAGTGGTGAATGCTGAGCCTGGAGGTGTCTCTACCCCAAAGGAAGTGCCCTCCACGGCATTCCCAGTTTTCCTGCCCTTTCCCTGCCCTTGATCCTGGCTGTGTCTCCCACGCCGTGCCCCACCAGGCACAGGGGGGCCACATCTGCTGCTTTATTTCGGGCCCTTCTCTCATGACAGGCTGACATTGGTTATTTATATCACGTCCTTAATCCCACAGCGTCCGTCCTGGAGGTGCTGGGTGCCATCCACAGGATGGGGCTGGAGCAGCCCTGCAGCATCCCAGCACTGTCCCAGCATCCCAGAATCATCCCAGAATCATCCCAGCACTATCCCAGCATCATCCCAGCATCCCAGAATCATCCCAGAATCATCCCAGAACCATCCCAGCATCATCCCAGCATCCCAGAATCATCCCAGAATCATCCCAGCACTATCCCAGCACTATCCCAGCACCATCCCAGCATCCCAGAACCATCCCAGCACCGTCCCAGCATCCCAGAATCATCCCAGTATCACCCCAGCATCATCCCAGCACCATCCCAGCATCCCAGAATCATCCCAGAATCAGCCCAGCACCATCCCAGCATCCCAGAATCATCCCAGTATCACCCCAGCATCATCCCAGCATCCCAGAATCATCCCAGCACCGTCCCAGCACTATCCCAGCACCGTCCCAACATCCCAGAATCATCCCAGCACTATCCCAGCACTATCCCAGCACTATCCCAGCACCATCCCAGCACCATCCCAGCACCATCCCAGCATCCCAGCACTATCCCAGCACTATCCCAGCATCCCAGAACCATCCCAGCACCATCCCAGCATCCCAGAATCATCCCAGCACCATCCCAGAATCATCCCAGCACCATCCCAGCATCCATGTGCCGCTGTCTGCCGGCCCCGGCTGCTGCCTCTGCCCCTTCCCTGCTCCCTGCTGCTTTGCAGGCCGAGTTTAAAGATTTCCGAGTTTAAAGGTTTCCGAGTTTAAAGGTTTCCAAGTTTAAAGGTTTCCCTGGCTCAGGCCCGGCTCAAAGGGAAGGAAGTCGGCTGAGCCAAGAAAAGGAAACCGCTTGGTTTCCCCTGCGGTGTGCGAGGCGTGTGGGGGGAGCAGGGCGTGGGCAGATCGGGAGATGGGCTGGGAAGGAGCAGCTCTTCCTTCCAGATGTTCTCGGCTGGACGAGGCAAGCGTGTCCTGGGCAATATTTCCTCCGGCTGCTGCTGGGCTGGGCTCTGCTGGCTCCCTGCCGGCCGTGCAGTGCGGGACAGCAGCCACCACGGGGAGCTTCGGTCCCGCGGGACGGCCGCGCCAGCAGCGCAGGACAGGGGCCCCGCTGTCCCCTCCCTGCCTGTGGGGACAGAGCCCGGAGCTGTCCCCAGCACCCTGCGGTGGCCAGGGGGGCATGGCCGGCACCTGCCCCTGGGCAGGACCCCCGGAGCCCGGGGGTCCCGGCCCTTGTGGGACCCCCAGGGGGGTGCAGAGCCCGGGGGTCCCGGCCCTTGTGGGACCCCCAGAGGAGTGCAGAGCCCAGGGGTCCCGGCCCTTGTGGGACCCCCGGGAGGGTGCAGAGCCCGGGGGTCCCGGCCCTTGTGGGACCCTCAGGGGGGTGCAGAGCCCGGGGGTCCCGGCCCTTGTGGGACCCCCAGAGGAGTGCAGAGCCCGGGGGTCCCGGCCCTTGTGGGACCCCCGGGAGGGTGCAGAGCCCGGGGGTCCCGGCCCTTGTGGGACCCCCAGGGGGATGCAGAGCCCGGGGGTCCCGGCCCTTGTGGGACCCCCAGGGGGGTGCAGAGCCCGGGGGTCCCGGCCCTTGTGGGACCCTCAGGGGAGTGCAGAGCCCGGGGGTCCCGGCCCTTGTGGGACCCTCAGGGGGGTGCAGAGCCCGGGGATCCCGGCCCTTGTGGGACCCTCAGGGGGATGCAGAGCCCGGGGGTCCCGGCCCTTGTGGGACCCTCAGGGGGATGCAGAGCCCGGGGGTCCCGGCCCTTGTGGGACCCTCAGGGGGATGCAGAGCCCGGGGGTCCCGGCCCTTGTGGGACCCTCAGGGGGGTGCAGAGCCCGGGGGTCCCAGCCCTTGTGGGACCCCCAGAGGAGTGCAGAGCCCAGGGGTCCCGGCCTTTGTGGGACCCCCCGGGGGATGCAGAGCCCGGGGGTCCCGGCCCTTGTGGGACCCCCGGGAGGGTGCAGAGCCCGGGGGTCCCGGCCCTTGTGGGACCCCCAGGGGGTGCAGAGCCCGGGGGTCCCTCTCAGCTCCCACAGCGTCCCCAGCCCTGGCCACGGCCATGTCCAGCTGCCGTGTCCTGGTGGCCGAGGGGGTGGCTGGAGCCTCGGGGCAGCGCTGGGGGCAGCAGGGCTGGGCTGGGGCTCGCTCTCCCAGCCCCTGTCCTGCAGGCAGCTCCTTCAGGGCCGCTATTTCTGGCCCTGGGATGGGGAGGAAGGTGGGAGGAAGGCCCGGGGCTCGTGGGAGCTGAGGGTTATTTCTGGCTCGGCTTCGTGACCTGCCAGGCCATCCTTGGCCGCTCTGTCACTCCCCCGTGCCAGGCTCCCCCCGAGCCTGCTGCCCAAGGCTGCCCACAGCACGTGGCCCAGGTGGCCCTGGGTGCCGTGGGACGGCTGCCACAGGGCCAGCGAGCTTTGTCACAAGACCCTGGTGCTGGCCGTGACCTCCTGATGTCACCCCGCAGCAGGCCGGCAGTCAACGCGCTGGGAGTGCCCTAAATAGGTGAACCCTGCCCCTGAGGTGATTTTGTGTCACCCTGCAGAGGGTGACTAAGGCAGAGAAGTGGCCCTGTGGGGAAAAGGACAGTCACTGCCACCCAGGTGTGCCAAAAGCTGGGCGCTCCATGGCCTGTCCCCTTTCCCCGTGGAGTGACCCCAGAAGGGAGCAGGGGGCACCGGGAGTGGTCCCAGTGCCCCCAGACGTGGCTGTGGCACGGTCACACATTGGCTGCCACCCTGGCATGTCCCCCAGCAGTTCTATATATGGGCCTGCCCTCTCCGGGCCGGTGGCACTGGGATCTCAAGTGACACCGGGGAGGAGGGGGGGGTCTATTTTTAGCCCCTGAATGGATCTGAGCTGGAGCCGGGCTCTCTGCCCCCGGCGAGGGGACGGCATCATGTTGTGCTGGGAGGGCTCTCCTGCGTGGCTCCTCGAATGGCTCCATCCCCGCCCGGGGCTGGGGGACAGGTAGGACGGCCTTTGTCACCTCCCCGGCCTTTGTCACCTCCCCGGCCTTTGTCACCTCCCCGCTGGTCCTGCTGCCGCATCCCCCCGGGCTGTGCTGCCCAGGGCCCCGGGCAGGACGGGGCTGTGCGGGAATGCCCTGGGTGCTCCGGGCTTCGGGAACGCTCGGGAACACCCGTGCCGGGTTTAAGGTGGGGAAGGGGGGTGTGGGGTGTGATGCTGCTGTGGAGAGAATCTCAAACCTTCTTTGCAGCTCTGGGGAGCATCCCAAAGCTCCTGTGCAGCTCTGGGGAGCATCCCAAAGCCCCTGTGCAGCTCTGGGGAGCATCCCAAAGCCCCTGTGCAGCTCTGGGGAGAATCCCAAAGCCCCTGTGCAGTTCTGGGGAGCATCCCAAAGCCCCGGTGCTGCCGTGCTGGGGAGCAGAGGCAGCAGGGAGCGGAGGGGGTGGCAGTGGCTTCTCCCACTGCCGGCTGGCTTGTGGTCCAGCACGGCCATCCCCATCCTGCTGAGGTTGCCAGGAGCTGGAATTTCCAGCTGGGTTTCAGCTGGAAACGGCTGAAGATGAGCAGATGGAAGGGAGGAACCGGGAGGAAGGGTTGGGGGCGCACACCTGGCCCCCGTGTGCCCACCGCGGTGCCACCCCCTCCCGCCTGACGCGTCGCCGCTCCCCTGCCGCAGGCATGGATAACTTCGAGTACAGCATCCAGCTGAACGACCGGGAATGGGCTGAGTTCCTCCAGGCTTCCGAGGAGTGCAGCCTGGCGCCGGCCTCGCTGGCCACGGCCGAGGAGCAGTGCCTCAGTGACATTGAGCAAGGGGACGGCCCGGGACGGGACTGTCCCCGCGGCACCGCCGGGGTGACCGCAGCCCGGCCGGGCAGCGAGCCAGCGCCTGGCACGGCCAGCCCTGCCCCACGTGGTGACACCGGTGACACCGCCCTGCGCCGGCCGGAGCGTGGGCACCTCTCCGTGCCGGAGCTGCTGTCGGGCAGCGAGGACGAAGCGGAGCTGGGCTCTGTGGGCAGGTTCCTGTGCGACAGCGACAAGCCCAGGTGCCCGGCACCCGCTGCCATGCCCAGTGCCCAGAGGAGGCAGCCGCCGCGGCCACCCGCGGCCACCCCGGCCGGTGGCACAGCCCAGGGCGGCCCCGGGCAGGACACGGCGGTGGCAGCGGCCGGGGGCAGCCGGGCCATGGAGCCCCCCGGAGCCCCCGAGCAGGGCGGGGACACAGCAGGGGGACAAGCCCCGCCGGCACAGCCGGCGCTGGTGGCACAGCCGGAGCTGGTGGCACAGCCAGAGGCTCCAGCAGCCCCTGCCTCCGCCGAGAAAAGCGCTGCCCCCGCGGAGCCCGGGCTGCGGGGACCCGCGGGGGACCCCCCGAGCCCGTGCCTGGGGACGGGGCCCAGGGTGGCACCGGACGAGGAGAAGGCGGGCACGGAGCCGAGCTCCCCGGGCGGATCCCCCAGCGTGGTGAGGCCCAAGGTGCCGGCGCAGCCGAGGAAGAGCCGCAAGCAGCGCGGAGCCAGCGCCACCGAGGGGGACAGGGACCCTGCGGCGGCTGCGGCACCGGGCGCCACCGGGGCCGGGAAGGCACCTCCGGGCTCCCCGATGTCCCCTCGGAAGGGCAGAGGGAAGGACAAGGCGGCCAAGGGAGCACTGGTGAGGCTGGGCAGCGAGGAGGCTGCGGAGAACAAGCGGGCGGTGCCCGGCCCCGGCGTGGATGGCGGCGATGCCGGGACTGCTCCCCCAAAGCCCCGGGGGAAGGAGCCGGGGGCGCAGTCCCCAGGGAAGACAAAGGCCACCAAGCCCCCAAAGGCAGGGCAGGCCGGTGGCTTGGGCGTACGTGACAGTGTCCCAGTGGTCCCTGGCGACGGAGCCGCGGCTCCTCCAGGAGAGGCGAGCCAGGAGATGCCAGGGAAGCCTCTCCAGCCCGGGAACGCGGCAGCATTTGGAGGGAATGCTGCTGAGGGGGCTGGGGGGGAGCCTGCAGCTGAGATCCCTGGAATTGCTGCTGCTGAGATCCCTGGAATTGCTGCTGCTAAGATCTCTGGAATTGCTGCTGCTGAGATCCCTGGAGTTCCTGCTGCTGAGATCCCTGGAATTGCTGCTGCTGAGATCCCTGGAGTTCCTGCTGCTGAGATCCCTGGAATTGCTGCTGCTGAGATCCCTGGAATTGCTGCTGCTGAGATCCCTGGAATTCCTGCAGCTGAGACCTCCAGGAAGTCCTCAGAGATCCCTGGAATTCCTGCTGCTGAGATCCCCAGGAAGTCTGCAGCTGAGATCCCCAGGAAGCCCTCAGAGATCCCTGAGGTTCCTGCAGCTGGGATCCCTTGGGAGCCTGCAGCTGCGATCCCCAGGAAACCTGTACCTGAAATCCCTTGGGAGCCTGCAGCTGCGATCCCCAGGACTCCTGCAGCTGGGATTCCCAGGAGTCCTACAGTGGGGATCCCTTGGGAGCCTGCAACAGGGATCCCCAGGAGTCCTGCCATTGAGGTCCCCAGGATCCCTGCAGCTGAGTTCCCCAGGATCCCTGCAGCTGAGTTCCCCAGGATCCCTGCCATTGAGATCCCGTGCGAGCCTGCAGCCGGGATCCCCACGATTCCTGCGGCCAGGATCCCTTGGGAAGCTGCAGCTGAGCTCCCCAGGGCCGTGAGCCCCCTGTGCTTTGCTGACGGGGCCTCTGGCAAGCCCAGCTCCCTGGATGTGACCTGGCCCGAGATGTACGAGTACCTGTTCTGTGATTCCCAGGAGGAGGAGGAGCTGGGCAGCTCCCTGGAGGGGCGCAAATCCCCCTTGCAGAGGGAGATCTCCTGGCCCGAACTGTACGAGTATTTTTTCACTGAGCCAGAAGGAAGCAGGAAAAAAGGCAAAGCTAAAGACAGGAAAAGAAAGAAGTTCAGAGGCTTGGAGCGCCCTGGGCTGCACAAGGAGGCTCCCAGCTCTGCTCCAGACAAGGACACCGTGGTTATCTCAGTCCCTGATGTGTATGAACACTTCCTCCCAGAGACAGCCCCCAACAGGATGGGCTGGAGAGGGATTTTCTCCACGGCTCCGGCCTCCGAGGTGAAGAAAGCTGTGAGGGCTTTGAGGTCCCTGCTGCAGAGGCAGATCCAGCTGGGAGGAGGCCAAGCCCCGACCTCCCAGGCCCTGGTGCCCAGAAGATCCGGAGAGGAGCTCGCCCTGGTCCCGCTGGGAGGAGCCCAGGTGTGGCCAGAAGATGCAGACAGGGCCCTGGCACTGAGAGGTAAATCCTGTTGTCCCCTGCAGGGACATGTCCCAGGCTGTGTCACCCTGGCTGTCCTTTGGGATTCTCCCTCTGTCCCCTGGGG
Source organism: Vidua chalybeata (assembly GCF_026979565.1). Taxonomy (NCBI): domain Eukaryota; kingdom Metazoa; phylum Chordata; class Aves; order Passeriformes; family Viduidae; genus Vidua; species Vidua chalybeata. The sequence continues at coordinate 7,016,097 of NC_071551.1, forward strand.
TTCTCCCTTGGGATGTTCCTCTCTCTGTCCCCGTGCCAAGCCAGTGCTCCTGGCCAGGTCCCCCAGCATGGACAGGGAATGTGGGACTGTAAAACCCACCCTGAGCAGAAAAACACCCTCTGGAGACCTCAGAGGTCACCTGAACACTGCCTGTTCCTGGGGGCAGGTGAGAGAAATGGGAATTAAGGGGAGGTTTGATCCACCAGGACAGGCAGGGGTTTGTCTTTGAGCTTAAACGATGCTCAGAGCCTCAGAGCTAATATTAAACCCAAACAATGAAGGAGCCATCCCAAAGGGAGCCTCAACATCGAGCTTCCAGTCTGTTTGCACGGAGAAAAACCCCTTTGAGGTGTTCACAGCTAATTAATAAGCCAGCTTTAATTAAAAGCCTGATCAAATGAAGAGGAGGAAAAAGAACCTGATCTCCAGCTGTTCCGGGCTGGAACAGGGAATGCAGAGCACTCAGGGATCTCTTCATCCCTGGAGGAGGCAGGAGAGGGGCGGGATGCCCGGAGGGATGCTGAGCTCTCTCAGATGCTGTCCTGGAGCTGGCTGTGCCTGGGGACACTGGTGACAGGAAGGGGACCTGGCCTGTGTCCCCAGGAATTGCTCTGTCCCAAATCTGCTCCCCAGACCCAATTCCAGCCACTGCAGAGAGCTGGGGAGAGCTGCAGGGAGGGGGTGAGGCAGCCTGGGGTGGCTTTAACAAACATTTCCTTGGGGTTTTTAACAAAGTGTAGGACTGAGGGGGGTGACAAATGTGCCACTGTCCTTTGGGAATGCACAGAGCCCTACACAGACCCCTCTGACGTCACCCCTGGTGCCAAAACGCCCTCAGGGATGATTTCACCGGCGATTTGCTGTCGCAGAGGGAGGGGTGGCGGAGGGGGTGGCACAGAGCCCCCAGACCTCGTGCTCCTCTCGTGGCAGGAGCAGCAGAGGACCCCCGGTTGCTGAGCCACAAGGACATGTGCCTCGTCTTCTGCGCCTTCGCCTCCTGGGCGGTGAAGACATCTGACCTGCAGGCTCCGGATGCCTGGAAGACCAGTACGTACAGTGCCCGCCTGGAGAGGGGTGGGAAGGGCTCTGGGGGACACTTGGCAGGGAGGAAAATCGGATATTTATACCTGCAGCTGCCTGTGGGGAAGTGCAGCCTCTTCCAGGTGTTCCAAAGCCGTTTCCGTGCCTTCTCTCTCCTCCGATCCCGATTCCTGCTCACGTCTTTTTGTGCTTCCCCTACAAAGCAGCTGCTGGCTGGAGCTGAGCCTTGGTCCTGCCCCACCCAGCCCCTGGCAGGGCTCAGTTTGTCAGGACTTCCTTAGGACCTGCAGTGAGCAGGTTTAGATTCCCTCATCCCAGCAGGAACAAAATTCCCAACAAAACTGGCCTCACAGCAAGGCCAAGCATGCCCGGGATTTTTTGTCCACGGCCAAAGTTGAGATTAAACCTTCATCCAGCACCAAAATTCCCATGTTTTTCTGATGTGCTCGGAAGGTTTAATCTTCTCCCCAAAGAGGAGGCATCATCCTCCTGCACTGAGTCCTGCAATTCCCTGGAGATCTGTGGGATTCTCTCCTCTCCAACCCCAGCACCTGGAAGCTGGTGAGGCAAGAGGAAGCTGAGGAAACAGAAATTCACAGAATCCCAGAGGAGTGGGGGTGGCTGGATGAGCAGGGAGTGGCTCAGGGAGAGCAGCATTCCGCATTCCTGCCCTGCAGAGCCCCTTCCATGGGAAGAAATGCCAGGATCAAGGCTTCCTGCTGCTCTTCCAGGCGAGGAATGTTCCCTGCTAAGGTCACCAGGAAGCTGACACCGCGGGCTGGGAATAGCTCCTGAGCTAAGGCTGCTCGCTGCCATCATCACCAGCAGCTCGTGGCCTGCTCCCCCTCCTGCTGGGATTTTGGGATGGAGGAGGTGGCCCCGGGAGAGGTGTGGGAAGGGGGATACGCTCCTCGTGCCTGGGGTGGAATAACCTGGAGGGGAGGGAGGCAGGAGCGGCTCCACAGCCCCGAGCAGCCGTTCTCTCTGGGCATTTTTTGGGCTTCTAACAAGCTGAGTTTATATCCCTCTAGCACATAAATCAAAACCCAGTCTGAATTTAAAGTGCGGGGTCCAAAACCATGGCTTGGATTCCTGGTTTTGCTTGGGAATCAAGGGAACTTAATGTCCCTTATAAACCAAATCAAAAACACTGGGTGCAAGTGCAGAGCAGAGCTTGGTTTGTGTTTCACACCCATTAGTTCTTCCTTGTGTCCCTACTTTTTTTGATTCGGGGTTTTGGATATTTTCTGCTTTTGGCTGGGGCTAGAAAATCCCCAGAAAAAACCACAAAACGGGATTTTTCTTGGCTCAAACAGAAGCAGGAAATGAAGGCGCTGTCCTGAAGCCCTGGTGGGATTTTCCTTGTGTGTCTTTCTCTCACCCAAGATCAAATCTCCAAATCTGTGACTCCGACCAATCCATGAAATCCCCATCTGGATCTGGGTATCCACCCCATCCCTTAAATCTCCCTCTGGATCTCTGAATCCAACCACTGCACACCACCAACGGGGCCTGTTGAGCACTTCCCTCAAACCAGCCCTTTTTTTTATGGAATGCTGGCGTCTCCCTGCACCCAACCCTGGGAGTGGATGTGGCCAGTCAGGCTGTGGGCAGCTGGGAGCAAATTCCGTGTGGTGGGAATGCAAACCAGAGGCAGGAGGGCACTGCGGGAGGGGAGAGGAGCGACCCCCCCCCCCCCCCCCCCGTGTCGCACAGAGCAGTTTGGGACCCCCACGGCTGGGAGAAGCACCCGGAGTGACAGTGGGAATGTGCTGGGCTCTTTTCCAGTGTTCCTGGCAAGCTTTGGCACCCTCTCGGCCATCCGCTACTTCCGGAGGCAGGTCAGGGAAGGGCACCCCCGGACTTAACCCCGGCCACGCCGGAGCCGCTGCCCGGGGCCGGGACTTTGTTGTGGACAGTGGGAGAAGCCTGGAGCCAGCACCAAGAGCTTCCCCGGCCCCATCCCCGGCGGGACAGGATGGCACAGGGAGCGGGACCCTCCCGGCGACGGGAACTGACGGTAGGACAGGACAGGACAGGACAGGACAGGACAGGACAGGGGCTGGCTCTGCCCTGCCCTGGCAATGCCCGCTGGCTGCTCCGCCGGTCCCTCCTCCCCGCTGGAGTCACCTGGTGGCACCGGAGGGAGGCACGGAGGAAGCAGGGAAGTGCTTCATCCCCACAAAAGAGCCGGGATGGCCGTGAAGGAGCTTTGGGAAGAGCTGGGCTGAGCCTGGGCTGGGCAGCAGCTCCGGGGGGATGCAGGGGCTGCTGCCTTGGCAGAGCCCAGCGCTCCCATGACGGCTTTGATCACTCCAGGAGGGCTCATCCTCCTGGATTTCACTCCAGGAAGGCCCAGCTCGGTGCCAGCAGCTCGGGGATAAGGTTTCTGTCGCACGTGGCCACCGCAGCCCTGCGTGGGTCTGTCCCTGGGGACAGCTGCTGCAGGGACACGTCCCCATCCCTGGACAGCAGGAGGGGACGGGCAGGGGTCACACGGGGGAAGGGGCAGCCGGGGAGGGTCCCACAGGGTGGGAAGGGCAGCAGGGAAAGGGGCTGAGCTCAGGGAAGTCTCAGGAAAGAGGACAGGAGGATGTTGGAGAGGAGGGAGAAGGACGTGGGCAGGTTTGGCTGTGCCAATCAGCAGGGAAATATTTGACTGAATCTTTGATTGATTTCCTTTTGTGCCTCCCGTCCTAGAGAGGCAAAACTGCCTGGGGGAGACGTGGGGTGAGGGGAGCGTGGAAGCTGTGGGGCTGGGGAGTGGAATGGGATGGGATGGTTCAGTTTCCCCCTCTCCCCAGTGCCTCCCTCCCCACTCCAGGACATTACTCAGGAGGAATTTCCTCCCCTCACCAGCCTGGTGACAGCACCAGTGCGGGATTGAGATCCACGGGGGCTCTGCCCTGTGTTTGTGAGGTGACAGCAGGGAGGGGAGGTTCCTTTCCTTGTGCTGAGAGTGCCAGGAGGCTCTAAGGGGTGCAGGGGTGGGCTGGAGGCCGCGGGTTATTGCTGAGAGGAGGGCACAGCGAGATCTGGGACGGGGAGCTGGAGCTGGACAGGCTCTGCATGGCCTGGAGCAGCTGGACACCCACTGAGAGGGCTTCTGTAGGGGAGGAGGGCAGATGGAATGTGCTGGAAGCTTCTAATAAAGTTCTATCTCATTTACTACTTCTGTGTCCATCCCTCTGTCTGTGGGGAGCCGTTAAGGGAGCCCTGGGCTTTGCAGGAGGATAAATCAATGCCCTGTGTGGGTGTGTGGGGCCAGAGCTGCAGGAGCTGACGGGTTTGGAGCCCCGGGGACAGAGCAGGCAGGGGCACGGGGCAGTGTCCCCTGTGTCCCTGTTCCTGCCCCTCTGAGGCACGGCCTGGCTGCCACATGGCACCAGCAGCCCCGTCCACAGATCCCTCCTGGCTCAGGAGCTCTGGGCAGTTCCTCTGAACAGATCCATGAGCACTGCCCAGCAGCACAGCTCCATCCCCTCCCCTCTGCAGCCAGGAGCTCCTGGAGCTGCATCCTCAGCTGGGCTGGAAACCACTGGGTTTAACCCCTCTGCAGCCAGGAGCTCCTGGAGCTGCATCCTCAGCTGGGCTGGAAACCACTGGGTTTAACCCCTCTGCAGCCAGGAGCTCCTGGAGCTGCATCCTCAGCTGGGCTGGAAACCACTGGGTTTAAGCCTGGCCCGAGCGATTTCTGGCTGTCCCAGGGATTGAGGATTTCACTGAACCTGGGAGGGTTTCTGGCCAAAACCCTTCACTGGAAACACTTCTGGTGCACGGCCTGCTCCAGGGACAGGAGCGGGACAGGGCTGTGTGCTGGGACCTGGGCCCTGGATCTGTCCCAAGCCATCCCCTGGCTCTGGGCACCCGCCCTGCTCCAGAGGGGACAGAGGGGACAGTGACTCCTGGCTGTCCCTGAGCTGCTCCAGCAGGGAAAGGCTCGGTGCCCCCGAATTTTCCCCCTCCAAAGGGGGAAAATCCCACTGCCTCCATGCCCCTACCCCAGTGCTGCTCCCAGGAGTGCTCTGGGGGTGACAGGAGGTGCCTGTCACCCTTTGCTGCCTGTGGTATTTGGCGTGTGACCCTTCAGAGCTCGGCCCGGGAGGTGCCAGCAGGACGTGGCACCCAGAGAGGTGCCAGCAGACCCCGCAGGTCACAGGTGCACTCCACACTGCTCTGATCACCCTGGAAGGAGAGGATGGGCATGAATATTTCAGGAGCTGGAGGCTCTCAGCTGGCTGCAGGAGTGAAAGGAATTACTGAAAGGTCCTGCTGGTCTCGGGGGATCTGGGAGCCTCTGCCCCGCTCCACCAGGGAGCAGAGCAGCCTGAAATTTTAATGCTTGGTTTATTCTCTGACCTTTCCAGCTCTCTCCTCTGCCTCACAGCAAGGCCAAGCATGCCTGGGATTTTTGTCCACGGCCAAAATGGAGATTAAACCTCGCAAATTCAATATACCCAAGGATTTCTCCTAGACCAAAGCTGCCAGGACCGAGGGGCTTTGCCCTCCTGCGGGCAGCCAGGACCTCGCACCTCGCCCGGCACAATCGCGGCGACCTTGCCGTGCATCCTGCGTGCCCCGAGGCTGCTGCCCGGCCGTGGGAGCGGTGCCATCCCTCCCTCGCTGTCCCCGCACGTAGCTCCCTCATCTGACACCTCGGCAGTGCCAGGCACATGAAAAAGTCAGGCAGGTGCGGCCCGAGGAGCTGCCCCGTATTTCATCCCGCCCGGACACCCAGGGATGCCTCTCCCCCTTTTCCCGGGAATGCCTTTGGCCGCAGCAGCTCCTTCACTCTGAATTTTCCTTCCCTCGGATTTTTTTTTCACTCGGATTTTTCTTCACTCGGATTTTTTTTCACTTGGATTTTTCCTTCACTCTGAATTTTCCTTCACTCGGATTTTTTTTTCACTCGGATTTTTCTTCACTCGAGTTTTTCCTTCACTCGGATTTTTTTTCACTTGGATTTTTCCTTCACTCTGAATTTTCCTTCCCTCGGATTTTTTTTTCACTCGGATTTTTCTTCACTCGAGTTTTTCCTTCACTCGGATTTTTTTTTTTTCACTCGCAGTTTTCTTCACTCGGATTTTTCCTTCACTCTGAATTTTCCTTCACTCGGATTTTTCTTCACTCGGATTTTTCTTCACTCGATTTTTTTCCTTCACTCTGACCTTCCCTTCACCTCTGGCTGCTGAAACCAGAGCAGAGCTTCCCATGGGAGTTTCTGCGGAATTTTCGCCGCCCTCCGGAGGGGTTTTGGGGGTTGGTGCTGTGCCAGCCCCGGCAGAGCGGAGGCAGAAGTGGCAGAAGCTCCAGTTGCTCCGGCCCTTGCATATTTTGGTGGATTCTCCCACCCACAGGGCACTCGGGGAGTTGCTCATCAGAGCCCGGAGCGGATCCCGAACATCCTCGGGAAGGGAGGGCGGGTCCTCCCCGAACTTCGGCTGTCAAATGTTTTGGTAAAGATAATAAAAAACACAGCCACAGACTGATCTTTTGCTACACCCCGTGTTGTCTCACAGGGAATTTCTCCCAGCTCCCAAAGCCAAAGGAGCAGGTTACAAGCTTCACTTTCTAATAATTTTTTTCCCCTAAATTTTGCTGTTTATTCTTTGAGAGGGAAAAAAAATAAAGTTTGGAATTGTAGCTTAAAAATCAGAGAGCAGAGAGAAATCCAAGATTCCTGCTGCAGCCAGGGGAAGGATGGGCTCAGTGGTCGGGATTGAAGAGGTTTTTGTGTGTTTGCAGGTACGGATTTCCATCTCAGTGCAACCCAGACAGGTCTGGTGCTGCTCTAAATAAACCAGTTTTTAAATCCTGAGCCTGCTGAGAAATGTGCTGGAGGAAAAGCAGGAGCAGGGGGAGTTTTTACAGCCACAAACTCACCTGGACCAACATCCAAACAGGGAAAACCCAAAGCCAGGTCCTGGCAAACCCTGGGGAGACTTTGGCCAAGGATGAAGGGATAAAGGAGCCTGACCCGAGCTGGAGACACTCAGGAGCCTGGAAATCCTCCTGGACACACTCAGGAGCCTGGAAATCCTCCTGGACACACTCAGGAGCCTGGAAATCCTCCTGGACACACTCAGGAGCCTGCAAATCCTCCTGGACACGGGCCCAGAGCCCCCAGGGCAGCAGTGATGGGCAAAGATTCACCTCCATCAAAGCAGAGGATGGCAAAGAGAAGGAAATGATCCCAGGGGATGCACGCTGGGATTGTCCAATCTCACAGAAATCCACAGGGAACTTTAATATCAACAGGAAAGGGATCTCCCCCTTTGATCATTGCAGGCATTGCTGTTGCAAGTCAGTTAAAATATGCTGGTGACCCTCCCAGTACATTTGGGATGTCCCCTAGCACGGTTTAGCTCAGAATAAATCGATCTTTTGGGTGTTATCAGATACAAATCCTCCCCAAAACAGAGCAAACCTGAGAGAAAACAGCAACAGCTCCAAGACCCGAAGCCACACACTCCTGAAGGTGTTTTACAGAACTGAACACCAGCCACAGCTAGAAAATTAAACAGCTCTTCAACTCAGCCACATTTACATTTAAATACACAGAACCCACTCAGCCTTTACATGTAAACTTTGTTGGGTACCTCCCGAAAAAAACCCGAAATTACAACCAGAGATATTCAAGTACAAATGGTTGTGGTTGCACCAGAGAAAGAACCAAAGCAGAGGTTTTGTTGCTGTGTTTGACTTGCAGCCTCTGCAGGGAACAAAGGTTAAGAACTCAGAGCCTCAGGTGAAAACATTTGGATTTGCTGCTGACTTTCCAAAGGCTCTGGCCTAAGAGGCTGGAAAAGAACAACCCCGAGACTCTGTCCCTTGTTTGTGTCCTGTCCTGGCTCTGGAGGGGCCCAGAGGGACATCAGGGACACCCCAGCCCCCCTGGCACTGCTCTGGTCACTTCGGCTGTCCTGGAGTTTCTCCTGGGGGGGATTTTCTCCCCTCCTTGCCTGGACAGCCACAGGCAGCTTTTGGGGTGAGCCCAGGCATGGGCAGGGCTGGGAGGAAAGGAGGGATCCCCTGATTTGGGGAGATTTGGGGGTTCCTCTGCAGGGAAGACCTGAGAGCACAGATCACCTGGCATTTCTGCTGGCACCAGGTTTGGAGCCAGCCCTGGCAGGAAGGAACTTTTCTGGCATGAAGTGGAAATCAAACCCCGCTGTGCTCAGACCTGGTTGGGGATTTTTCCTCTCCATCTCCTGCCTGATCTCGCAGGAGGACAATCCCGCGAGCTGCCAGGACAGGGGATGATGCCCTGTGCATCCTGGCAGCCTCCAGAGCTCGCTCTGGCTGCTCCCAGGGGATCCCCACAGGGACCAGCTGAGGGTTCTGGTGCAAAGCAATCCGACTAATCCGGGCACCTTTTTGGTTCTCCCTCTGAACACCGAGTCCCCTTCACCCGAGGGAGCCTGACCCTTTTTGCTCCGGGATTTTCAGGGGGCAGAGCTGGTTTGTTTTTTTGGTTTGGTTTTTTTTTTTGCAGCCTGGGCACGGCTGCTCCTCCAGCCCCACCGAGGCCGGGGCCGCTCTGCTCGGCCCCACGCTGGGATTTGGGGCAGGGATTGAGCCCCGCACCTGCCAGGCCGTGGAGAGCAGAGCTCAGGGCTCCTCCCGGCGGGAGAAGAGCCCGGGGCTTTTCCGTGCCGGGAGCAGCCTCAGACCTGGAACACCTGCGGGGGCCGCCGGGCGCCGCCCGGCTCCTTCTCCTCCGCCTCCCACAGGTTGTCGTAGCTCAGGTCGCTCTGGAAGCTCTGGAGCTCGGCGTAGTCGTGGAAGGACGCGGAGTCCCGGCAGGGGCAGGAGCCGTCTGCCAGGTCATAGGGGCCACCTGCAGGGACACGGCGAGGGGTGCGTACAGGTCGGTATGTTTATATATAAATATAAATATAAATATAAATATAAATATAAATGTAAATAGAAATAGAAATATGTAATTCCTACTATTATGAATATATATGTACATGTAACATATACCATTACATAATATATTATATATATATATAATTACATATACATAAACATATATATATATATATAGGCATTCAAAAATATATGTAATGTAATATAATTTTAATTATTGTGGTAGGATGTGGAGTCCCGGCAGGGGCAGGAGCCGTCTGCCAGGTCATAGGGGCACCTGCAGGGACACGGCGAGGGGTGCGTAGAGTTTGGTGTGTTTATAAATATAAATATAAATATAAATGTAAATGTAAATGTAAATGTAAATAGAAATAGAAATAGAAATAGAAATATGTAATTCCTACTATTATGAATATATATGTACATGTAACATATACCATTATATAATATATTATATATATATATAATTACATATACATATACATAAACATATATATATATATATATATATATATATATATAGGCATTCAAAAAATATATGTAATGTAATATAATTTTAATTATTGTGGTAGGATGTGGAGTCCTGGCAGGGGCAGGAGCCGTCTGCCAGGTCATAGGGGCCACCTGCAGGGACACGGCGAGGGGTGCGTACAGGTCGGTATGGATATAAATATAAATGTAAATGTAAATATAAATGTAAATAGGAATAGAAATAGAAATATGTAATTCCTACTATTATGAATATATATGTACATGTAACATATACCATTATATAATATATTATATATATATATAATTACATATACATATACATAAACACATATATATATATATATATATAGGCATTCAAAAAATATATGTAATGTAATATAATTTTAATTATTGTGGTAGGATGTGGAGTCCCGGCAGGGGCAGGAGCCGTCTGCCAGGTCATAGGGGGCACCTGCAGGGACACGGCGAGGGATGTGTACAGGTCGGTGTGTTTAAATATAAATATAAATATAAATATAAATGTAAATGTAAATAGAAATAGAAATAGAAATATGTAATTCCTACTATTATGAATATATATGTACATGTAACATATACCATTATATAATATATTATATATATATATAATTACATATACATATACATAAACATATATATATATATATATATAGAGGCATTCAAAAAATATATGTAATGTAATATAATTTTAATTATTGTGGTAGGATGTGGAGTCCCGGCAGGGGCAGGAGCCGTCTGCCAGGTCATAGGGGCCATCTGCAGGGACACGGCGAGGGGTGCGTAGAGTTTGGTGTGTTTATAAATATAAATATAAATATAAATGTAAATGTAAATGTAAATAGAAATAGAAATAGAAATATGTAATTCCTACTATTATGAATATATATGTACATGTAACATATACCATTATATAATATATTATATATATATAATTACATATACATATACATATACATATATATATATATATATATATATATATATAGGCATTCAAAAAATATATGTAATGTAATATAATTTTAATTATTGTGGTAGGATGTGGAGTCCTGGCAGGGGCAGGAGCCGTCTGCCAGGTCATAGGGGCCATCTGCAGGGAAATGGGGAGGAATATTTACAATTGTGTATTTATATAGAATATTATTTTAAAATATATAATATTATAATATTAAATATAGACTATATAAATGTATAATTCATACTATTGTAAATATATATATATTTATATATATAACATGTATATATATAACATATATATATATATACATTTTTAAATATATATATATACAAATTTTTAAAGGGGACAGGGGACAGGGGACAAGGGACAAGGGACAGGTGACAGGGGACAGGGGACAAGGGACAGGGGACAGGGGACAGGGGACAGGGGACAAGGGACAAGGGACAGGGGACAGGGGACGGGGGACAGGGGACAAGGGACAAGGGACAGGGACGGGGGACAGGGGACAGGGGACGGGGGACGGGGGACAGGGGGACAGGGGACAGGGGATGGGGGACAGGGGACAGGGGACGGGGGACGGGGGATGGGGGACAGGGGACAGGGGACAAGGGACAGGGGACAGGGGACAGGGGACAGGGGACAAGGGACAGGGGACAGGTGACAAGGGCCAGGGCCGAGCAGGATGGGGGCACAGCCCAGCTGTGCTGGGGCAGCCTGGGGGCCTCACCTGGGGGATGCAGCTCGAGGCCCAGGTGTTCCTGAGGCAGGGACGAGCCCTGGGGACAGAGGGACGGCGTGCTGAGGGTGGCACGGCTGTGCCAGCCTGGGACACTGCCCGGCGGGCATCGGCCCCACCCCTGCTGAGCAGAGGGCCCAGAGCCCTGCAGGGACCACCCCAGGCAAGATGGGACCCCAGCTTTGCTCCCCTGCACCCCCTGAGTGTCTCCTGCATCTCCTGAGTGTCCCCTGCACCCTCTGAGTGTCCCCTGCACCCTCTGAGTGTCCCCTGCATCTCCTGAGTGTCCCCTGCACCCCCTGAGTGTCCCCTGCATCCCCAAGTGTCCCCTGCACCCCCCAAGTGTCCCCTGCAACTCCTGAGTGTCCCCAGCACCCCCTGAGTATCCCCTGCACCCTCTGAGTGTCCCCTGCATCTCCTGAGTGTCCCCTGCATCCCCAAGTGTCCCCTGCATCCCCAAGTGTCCCCAGCAACCCCTGAGTGTCCCCTGCACCCCCCGAGTGTCCCCTGCATCTCCTGAGTGTCCCCTGCACCCTCTGAGTGTCCCTGCACTCCCTGAGTATCCCCTGCACCCCGAGTGTCCCCTGCATCCCCCGAGTGTCCCCTGCACCCTCTGAGTGTCCCCAGCACCCCCTGAGTGTCCCCAGCATCCCCTGAGTGTCCCCTGCACTCCCTGAGTGTCCCCAGCACCCCCTGAGTGTCCCCTGCACTCCCTGAGTGTCCCCTGCACCCTCTGAGTGTCCCCTGCACCCTCTGAGTGTCCCCTGCACCTCTCAGGCGAGTTCCCAGCCTCACCTCCCCCAGGTAGGAGCCCTGGGCCGGTGCCCGCGGCTGGAGCCGGCGCGAGGTGCCCGGGGTGCTGTAGATGGGGACCGTGGGCACCTCCCTGCAGTGCCCTGGCAGGGGCTGGCAGTGCCACTGCTCCAGGGACAGCTGCTGGGGACCTGGCACAGTCCCCTGGGGTGGTCCTGTCTGCTCGTGGCACTGCAGGAACTGCAACAAAAACCAGCCCCAGGTTGGAGCCTGGCTGTGCAGAGCTGGGAAATGCCCACCTGGTGCTGCCCACCTGGTGCTGCCCACCCCAAATCCAGCCCCAGGCTGGAGCCTGGCTGTGCAGAGCTGGGAAATGCCCACCTGGTGCTGCCCACCTGGTGCTGCCCACCCCAAATCCAGCCCCAGGCTGGAGCCTGGCTGTGCAGAGCTGGGAAATGCCCACCTGGTGCTGCCCACCCCAAATCCAGCCCTGCTGGCAGCACCTTCAGGCCAAGCAAGGATTGCTGGTTCTGCCCTCCCCACCAGTTCTGCTCAGGTGGGACTCAGAGGCCAGGGCTCGTCCCCCCCGTGAGCCACAGCCCTGCTGGAGCTGGCCAGAGGTGAAGGCAGGAGGATGGAAGCAGCTCAAGGGCTGCAGAAGGCCAGGCACGAGCCAGGAAGGGCCCTGGAGGGAAGGGGGTCACCCCAGGGTGGGGGTGACTCAGGAAGCCTTTCCCTATCAGATTCTCACAGGCAGAAATGTGGCCTTTACCAGGCACTCCCTTATCACAGCTGGGGTTTTTTGGGGTGGCCAGAGCAGGCTCTGGCTCTGACTCATCTCCAGTTTCGGGAGCCTGGCTCACGTCTCGGTCCCTGCCTTTGTCTGATGGTTCCTGCCTCCTCCCGGGGTGGTTGTGATGTGCTCCCGGTGATCAGACAGGGGAAACCAGTTCCCCTCTGCCCTGCCCCGGCCGGAGGGCACAGGGAACTCTGCTGGGCCCTGCCCCACCCTAAAGTGCAGCTCTGGGGTTTCCATCCCTCCTCAGATGGCAGGGAAGGAAATAGCCCCGGGCGCAGCTCCTGGAGGCAGGAGCCTGGCTGCTGAGTCAGGGCCAGCTGGAAGCAGCAGGAGCTCCTGCAGGAGGCCCCACTGGGAGCACTGGGGGAACTGGGAGTGTAGGGATCAGTGCAAAGGGGGAGCAGATGGGAGCTGCTGAGGGCTGAATTCCCACCCAGCTCTGTCTGTTCAACCCCAAGGCAGGATGGAAACAGCGACAGGGCACTCGCAGCTCATCCCCGGGAGGGGCTGGAGTGGGGAATGGCCCTGCAAATAAAGTCCCAAATGCTGCTCATCCACGTGGAGTGGTGGGGCTGACTCCTGGCTGGGCCAAGGAGGGGAATTCCTTAAGGAACAGTCACCGAGGGGTTGGGAAAGTGGCATCACACTAAAAAACTGATGGGGACATGCTGGAAAACCCTTGGAAGAGGAGGCTGTGTCCCATGAGGCAATAACCTCCTACTCATGGGTTGCCTCAGGAGCTGGTGCCCACATCCCAGGGCTCTGGGAGGCATTGCTCCATCTGCCATGTGCAGCCTCCCTCCCACTGCCCCTTTTCCCATGGCAATGCTTTCACACCTGCTCTGAAGCACCTGCCAGCCCCTGTCCCTGCCAGCAGCACCAGCAGGGAAAGGTGAACCTTGCTTTTCCCAGGCAGGAGGATCCATCCCCATCCTGCATCCAGCCTCATCCTACATCCGTCCTGATCCTACATCCATCCTGATCCCACATCCAGCCCCATCCCCCATCCATCCCTCATCCCCATCCATCTCCATCCCACCTCCATTTCCATCCCACCTCCATCCCCATCCTACATCCATCCTGACCCTAAATCCATCCTGATCCCACCTCCATTTCCATCGACCTCCATCCCCATCCTACATCCATCCTGACCCTAAATCCATCCTGACCCCACCTCCATTTCCATCGACCTCCATCCCCATCCTACATCCATCCTGACCCTAAATCCATCCTGACCCCACCTCCATTTCCATCCCACACCCATCCCCACCCCACATCCCCATCCCAATCCATCCCAATCCATCCCAATCCATCCCCATCCCACACCCATCCTGATCCCGCACCCATCCTGATCCCGTGCCCACCCCTCCCTTACCCTGCCCAGCTCCAGCTGTGCCAGGGGGTGCTGCTGGGAGCCGTGTGCTGAGTAGGGCTCGTGGTACAGCGGGGACTGCGTCTCTCCCTTGGGGTTTTCGGGGATGAGGCTGCAGACGCTCCTCTCCGCGTCCTGGGGCAGCTGCTGCCCGCTGCTCTTGCCCTTGGATTTCCTGGCGCTGTTCCCCCTGCGCAGCTCCTGCGTGGGCAGCCCTGAGCTGGGCCAGCTGGGCTGTGCCAGGCTCTGCAATGAGAGGACAGACCCTGGAGCTGGCTCTCCTCGGGCTGGGAATGCACATGGGCATCACTCCGGGCTCGGGAATTGCCAAGGTCCTGCCCTGGGCCCTGCCCCACAGCTCTGCCACCCCCGGGTGTGTGATTCCTGCCCTGGGGCAGAGCAAAAACCCTGCCTGGCCATCACCTCCACCCCCCTGCAGCTTTTATTTTGGGATTTCCCAGCCTTTGAACCTTCTGTTTGCCCTTTTGTAATCTTTTGTAATCCCCAAAAGCTCTAGTACAGGGCAGAAGACTGGGATGGGACTGGAACTGGGACTGGAACTGGGCTGGGACTGGAAATGGGATGGGACTGGAAAAGGGACTGGGATAGGACTAGGACTGGAATGAGACTGGAACTGGAACTGGAACTGGGATGGGACTGGAACTGGAACTAGGACTGGGATTGGACTGGAACTGGAACTGGAACTGGGATGGGACTGGGACTGGGACTGGGACTGGAACTGGGATGGGACTGGAACTGGAACTAGGACTGGGATGGGACTGGGACTGGAACTGGGATCCCTCAGCAGCCTTTTCCCTGACCAAGCTGAGCCAGGACAAGCCCAGGCTGCAGGCCCGGATTTGCTCCAACCCCACAGCAAACGCTGCCAGCAGCCAAGGCAGTGTCCAGCCCCAGCCCAGGGGCTCCCCACAGGCACCCCAGGCTGCTTTTGGGGTTCACTCACATGGAGAGGCTGGGAGTAGCCAGGGGAGAGGGGCTCCTCGAGCAGCCGGCCCTCGGGGGTCAGCAGGAAGGAGTGGCCGTCGGGCAGGGAGCCGCTGGTCTGGGACAGCTGGGTCAGCGTGGTCACTCTCCCTCCGGACGCCCAGGAGTTCGTGCGGCCGTCAGAGCTGAGGGATCCTCTCCCGCTGCTGGTGAACTGCACGGGGACAAGGACATCCCTGGGACACAGCCCTCGGGCTCTGGGCTGTGTCCCCATGGCCAGCAGCAGCCCGGTGGCTGTGCCTGGGGTGTGGGATGTGCTGGTTTTGGGGTGGGAGAGGAAAATGAGCAGCAGGAAAAGGGTGCCCATCCCAGCTGGCAGATGGGTAACCCGTTCCTGGCAAGAATCACAGAATATCCCAACTTGGAAGGGACCCACAGGGATCATGGGGTCCAAAACCCATCCCTGTCCTTGTCCCAGTGCCTCACTGCCCAGCCCTGTCACAGGCCGTGTCCACCCTCTGCTTTTGAAGGAATTCAATGACATTTTTTTTTTTCCTGTATAATGCCCTGCATTAATAATATAAATAATTTAAAAATAATAAATAATTATTGAAATAATCCCCGGGGATCAGCAGCATGCTGGCAGCTTCGAGCAGAGCCTGCTGTGTCACCGGAGCGTCACACAGGTGGGACAGCCGTGGGTTCCCACCCAAAGCTCCAGCATCCCGTACCTGGCTGGGGTGTGGCGGCTTTGACCCCACAGAGAAGCTCTCGGAGCCCGAGAGGGAGGAGTCAGCGTTTCGGAACTGCGCGGTTTTGAGGCAGTAGAGCCACTCCTGGTAGTCCTGGTAGCTGGGACAGGTCACCCGGATGGAGTTTATCAGTCGGCCTGGAAAAACATCCCCCCCACTGCTGATCCCGGGCCGGACCCCTCGGGAATGCCCCTGCTCCATCCCAACCCGCATTCCACGGGATCGGGAGGCGCTGGTGCGGGGAATGCTCTGCCCTTGGTGCTGCTCTCCTGCCAGGACACAGAGCATCCCAAATTTCCCAGCGGGGCAGTTCAGGGAGCCTGGCTGCCCACCGGGAGGGTGCCCCCGCAGCACCCCCGAGCCCCCCGTGGCTGTGCCAGGTCCTCCCCACCCCCGTGCCGGACACCCACCTTCGATTAAAAAGGAGGTTTTGTCATTCTCCTCAAAAAGCACCTGGATGGCGTTGAGGGGGAGCTCTCCCTGTGGAGAGAGGGGCAGGGCTGGGATCACGGAGCCAGCAGAGCTCCTGTCCGTGCCATGGGGCACAGCTCTGGGGTGCAGCCTCTGCGGGCACCTGGGCAGCCACAGTCTGCTCCTGCAGGGAGAATCCCAGCGGGATTGCTGCCTCCTGCACATCCCAGTGGGATTCCTGCTGCCTCCTGCACATCCCAGTGGGATTCCTGCTGCCTCCTGCACATCCCAGTGAGATTCCTGCTGCTTCCTGCACATCCCAGTGAGATTCCCACATCCTGTACATCCCAGTGATATTCCTGCTGCTTCCTGCACATCCCAGTGAGATTCCTGCTGCTTCCTGCACATTCCAGTGAGATTCCCACATCCTGCACATCCCAGTGAGATTCCTCCTGCCTCCTGCACATCCCAGCAGGATCCCTGCCCCCAGGATGGTGCTCCATCCTCCCCTTCACAGAGACACCCCCTGGATAAAGTCCCACCTCGGGAAGCTCACCAACATCCCACAGATAACTCCAGCCCTGCCAGCTGCTCCCCCTTGCTGGTTTCCACCTCGCCCAGGGCCTTTTCCCACTGGAGGATTGGGGTGAGCCCCATCCCAGCCCCTTCCCTGCCCCACGCCCTTGGCAGGGGCAGCTCCTGTGGTCGCTGTGAAGCTGCAGAACAGAACAGAACTGCGGGCAAGGGAAGTGCAGCAGCCCCGGAGGAGGCTCCCGTGCCCTGACACGCCTGTGGAAGAGCAGGTTCCTGTCACAGGCTGCTGAATCAGCGCCGGGAGCGCGGCTCCGGCACCGTGGGAAGGGAGCATCGCCTGGGAAGGGAACATCGCACGGGGCAGGTTTAGGGTTTCAAAAGAGATGAGCTCATGGGAGAGCCCAGCCCAGGCCCCCTTGCGTGGTGCCCCATTCCCAGGAGCTGCACACAGCACATTCCCGAAACCAGGCTGTGCCTGGGGCGTGTCCCAGCTGCTGGAAAACGCCGTCCAGAGCTGCTCTGGGGTGGGGAGAGCTCTGCCTGCCCATGGCCCTCCTCCCGGGAGATGCTCTTCCCAGCGATAACAATAAAAGCGTTCTGCAGGATGTGGAGCCGCGCGGAGCAGGGCCCCGGGGGGTTCACGGTGCATTTCACAGCCCTGCAGCTCCGCAGGGTTGTTTGTCCCTGGCTCGGTGACTCAGGGATGCAGCAGAGCAGCAGCTCCGGGGTCACAGACAGGTCACCGCTCCTTTTGGCACATTTGTTCCAGCACAGGAGGAGCAGAGAGCTCTGAGTGAGCCATCAAACGATGCTCGAGATCACAGAATCACAGGAAGGGAAGGGCAGAGAGGCCCTCGAGCACCACGGAGCCCAGCCATTAACCAGCAGAGCCGTGCTCCCACGCAGCTGTGTCCCCAAGTGCCACCGGGGATGTCACTGGTTGATTTTAGGGCCATTCTGACTGCTCAGTGCCGCTGCCTGCCTGTGCTGAGGCTCCAGCACTGCTCCCACAGGCAGACACAGCAGAGGAGCTGCTCTGGCATCCCTCGGGATGCCTCCCTGTCCCTGCTGTCCCTTCTGCTCCCGCAGAGGGAGAACGCTGCCAGCGCTGCACCAGCAGCAGCCTCCCCTCCCCTCCCCTCCCCTCCCCTCCCCTCCCCTCCCCTCCCCTCCCCTCCCCTCCCCTCCCCTCCCCTCCCCTCCCCTCCCCTCCCCTCCCCTCCCCTCCCCTCCCCTCCCCTCCTGTGCCCTTCCCCACAGCATCAGCTGCGCTGCCAGGCTGCTCCCAGCTCCAAAGTGGTCCCGTGGCACAGAGCCTGGGGGGCAAAGCCCCCTGAGGGGCACTCTGGGGCCGTGCCAGCTCCTGTCTGCAGCAGGAGGGCCAGGCTCCCTGCCAGCACAGCCTCCCTCCTCCTCCTCCTCCTCCTCCTCCTCCTCCCAGAGACTCCTTGGCAGGCAGCTCCTTCCCCCTGGGCTGCTGGAGGAGTGCAAGGTGTTTCTCATGGGAAGGGATCTTGCACCATCCCTGAGCCTGCTCCCTGCCAGCTGGCACGGGAGGGACACCAGGAGCACGGAGAATGCAGGTGGAGAGCAGCAGGATGCTCCGAGAGGAGCTCACCTTGAAACAGAGGCCACTGGGCTCCTCGGACACGATCACCAGCGTGGAGGGGTAGAGCACCAGGAGCCGGTCGTGCTGCTCCTTGGGAAGCAGACAGGGAGAGGGTTGGATCCCTGGGAACAGCCAGGGCTCAGAGCTGGGGAGCCCTGGGCTTTGTCCTGCTGACAGCAGCCTGGGGCCAGGGCTCTGGGAACAGCTGAGCTGAGCTGAGCTGTTCCCTGTGCTGGGAGATGGATTTGAGAAGGGCCAGGATGCTTCCCTCTGCTCAGAGATGGAGCCTGCACCAGTGACTCCATCCATCCATCCATCCCTCCATGGATCCATCCATCCATCATCCATCCATCATCCATCCATCCATCCATCATCCATCCATCCATCCATCCATCCATCATCCATCCATCCATCATCCATCCATCATCCATCCATCCATCATCCATCCATCCATCCATCCATCCATCCATCATCCATCCATCCATCCATCCATCCATCCATCCATCCATCATCCATCCATCCATCCATCCATCCATCCATCCATCC
Source organism: Vidua chalybeata (assembly GCF_026979565.1). NCBI lineage: Eukaryota > Metazoa > Chordata > Aves > Passeriformes > Viduidae > Vidua > Vidua chalybeata. The sequence continues at coordinate 7,034,932 of NC_071551.1, forward strand.
ATCCATCCATCCATCATCCATCCATCCATCATCCATCCATCATCCATCCCTCCCTCCATCCCTCCCCAGAGCCGTGTCCTACCTGGAAGGGCAGGTGCTGGAGCTTCACCTTGGACACGCAGAGGATTTCTCCCAGGGATTCCCGCTGGGTCCCTCTCCAGTCCTGCACGGGCAGGTTCTGCACGGACCAGCGCAGCTCCTCCTTGCCCCCGGCGCTCTGCGTCCAGCCGCTCTAGGGACAGCACACACTGACCACCCGGCCTTCAGCCACCGCCCGCCCCACCTGGGGACACGTTTTTGGTGTGGCAGGAGCAGGAAAGAATAGATAAATCTGGGCAGGAGGCAGTGTTCCAGCTGGGAAAGGATTGTCATTCTCTACACCGAGCATCACCTGGAAATGCCTTTCCAAGGGGGATATTTCTGTTTGACAAGTGGGGAGGGAATTAAAACACCCTCAGAGACTGGGAGAGACAATTTATCTGTTTTCTAGGCTTCAGCCTCCTCCTCCTGATGTTTTGCAAGCTCTGGGTGGTTGCACAAGCACCCAAAAGCGTGAGAGCTTCTCTGAGGCAGCCCCAAGCTCTGACCCCACGGAGGTTGTGCTGCTGGTGGCACCCGTGGGTGGCAGCTCTTCCTTCCAGCACACCCCCCTGCCAATGGCTCTCAGACCCCTCTGGCAGGCTCTTTTTGCACCTTTTTTCCCCATCAAAGCCCCCCAGAGGGAATCCACCCATGTCCCAGCTTGAGCCAGCAGTGGGACACGGATGTGGGACACCCACCTGGGACAACAGGGGCAGGGCCAGGCTCCCTCCACAGAGCTGGATCTGCTTCTCCAGGTGGTACAGCCACTGCTTCAGCTCGGCCTCGGACGGGCAGAACACCACCAGGGGGTTCAGCAGGGGCCCTGGGGGTGGGAGAGCCGGGGTGAGCGGAGCAGAGCCGGGCAGGGATGGCAGCATCCATCGGGAGCCAGCTGGCAGAGCTGCCACCCTGCACAGCCCTCCTCGGGGTGTGGGGACACCAGAGATCTGCTGCCACCTCCCTCGAGTCCTCATGGCAGAGCTGCCACCCTGCACAGCCCTCCTCGGGGCGTGGGGACACCAGAGATCTGCTGCCACCTCCCTCGAGTCCTCATGGCAGAGCTGCCACCCTGCACAGCCCTCCTCGGGGTGTGGGGACACCCCTGCCCTGCTGCCACCCCCCTCCAGCCCTCCCTGCCACCCTTTTGTCACATCAGCCTTCCCAGACTGCTCCAGCCCCTTCTCAGACACACCAAGCCCTGCGCACCAGACACTTTTTAACCCCGAACCAGGCCAAGAACAAATCCCAAAGTCATTCCAAAAGCCAAGCCTGACCTCCAGAGGTGGATTTCAGCTTTCAACCCCCCCCAGCAGTTTGTGGGAAGCCTCTCTGTGGGCAGGGACTGTCCCAAGGTGCTGCTCCCTCAGCAGAAAGCCCCGTGTTATCTCCCAGTTGCAGCTTGGCTCTCCAGACGGAGAACACCAGTAGCTTTCTGGCACTGTTTGTTTATTTATTGCCTCACCGAATCTAACCCATGCCAGCCAAGCTGAGGATGACTCCAGACATCCCCTCGGAGGGAGGGACAGCCCTGCAGCTTGTTGATTTTAGAGTTTCCAGCTCTCACTCGTCTCAGGGCATGAGCACAGCCTCCCACACCCTCTGCTACCTGCTCCCAGCACAGCCTGCTGAGGGCAATAACCATTCCTGGCAGGATGCAGAGTGGATGTTGTGATTAATAATTTACCACTCGGCCCATATCAAACCCTGCTTGCTGCAGGCTCAGAAGGATCTGCCTCCGTGGGACTTGAAGGTACCCAGATAAGCCCACACAGGACTTTGCCCTTCTGTGCTATCTTTAGTGCCCTAATTCCTGCATTATTTATAAACAACGTTTTACTGAGCCTTTGAAGTGCGTCTGTCTTGCAGGAAATGCAGGGTAAACAAAGCTGAGGTGGGGAGCCGGGGCAGAGACTCCGGAGTGACTCCAAACCCATGACAGCAATTTGGTGTCACGCATTTTCTGGGCATCCACGTGTCTGTGGCTCTGGAGCTCTCCTGTTTCCTCTTCCCTTGGTTTCCCGGTGTGATGCTGCTCTCGGGGCATTCCCTGGGCATCCACACCAATTATAAATGCAAATCGAAGCCAGCAGGAACTGTGCTGCCAGGGCACGACCCTCACCCCCGGGCACACCCCGAGGGCATCACCCATTGCCACATGCAAACAGGGCCCAGAAGGAAGAGAAAATGAGGAAAGGAACTCCTGGCACACGCCCGGGACTGCGGCAGCAGCTCTGGGGGTGCTCCCCGGGGCTGGGACGGGGAGCAGACCCATCCCAGTCCCCCTCCCTGGGCTCCCTGAGCCCAGCAGCCCCACAGACCCACCTGAGATGTGGAAAGCGTGGTCCTGCTGCCCGGGGCTCTGCCCAGCTCCCAGCTCACGCACCTCCAGCTCCTTCAGAGGCAGCAGCCCCTGGGGAAGGAGAGCAGGAGTTACTTTTGGGCTCCATCCTGCAGCAATCCTCTGCCACGCTGAGGAGGATCTTTATATTCCACAGGGTTTTTTCTCTTTCCATTTTAAGAGAAACCTCAGCAAAACAATGGGGATTTAACAGGAGAAAGGCAGAAAATGGGACTGGCCCTAAAGGAAAATTGAGCTGCCCAGTTCCCAGACTCTGCATGCTCAGATTCCCACTCTGCCAAAGCCCAGGAACAGGTGACAACTTTGTCCTCCCTCTTCTGGGCTCCCTAAACAACCTCCATAAAAGATGCTAATGGCTCTAATGCCTTTGGGTACATTAATTCCTTGTTAATTCCTCCACAATTAATAAACTCAGGAGCTGTTTCTAAAGGAGTCAGGAGAGTTTGAGATCTTGTTTGTCTCCTGACATGGGAATTTTCAGTTGAAGGCTGCCTTGGGGGTGACTGGAGAGGTTTTCCTGATGTTTTACACCAACCTCAAGTCACTTAAAGGCTAATTAATCATTTCTAAGAGGAACTAATTTTACAATCACCTCCCAAACATGCTCAGTTTTAGTTCCTCAGTTGTGTGGAGGAAGAGAACATTCAGGGCTTGTTGTTTCACAGCTGTGGCTGTTTGGCTGTGGTGCAGAACAGTTCATTCATTATTTGCAACTCCCCAGCACCACCAGGTTAAAAGATTCATGAGTGGTTTGCCAGCAGAGCTCCCCGAGGCTCAGCTTTCTCTTCCCCCCTTCTCCCACAGAATAATTAATGTTGGAAAAGCCCATCCTGCAGATGGAGAACTCCCCCTAGTCCCCCATGGGCACCAAGGCCGGGGGGATTTGGGGTTTCCCAAGGCTCAGCTCCCTGTGCCTGCTGCTCAGCACAAAGGTGGCTCCAGGTCACCTCCCACCTGCTCCTGCCTGTCCCTGGGCTCCTTCACCCCTGGCCCAGGTGACCCTGAGCTGCTCTGGGGTCAGGCTTTGGGACAAAACACCCTTTTGGAGTTTGGCATCCCCGGGAAGGGACTTGGGGGACATCTGCCGGAGTTTGCCTGCCCGGTGCCCCCAGCGTGGCCACAGTGCCCAAAGCCCAGCTGGCCCAGGTGAGGCCCTACCTGGTAGGTGAGGCCGTTGGGACCCGTGGACTGGAAGTACAGGTAGGACTGGAACAGCTCCAGGAAGCAGCTGTTGACCTCCTGCAGAAGGGAGAGTTTGGGTTATCTCAGGACACATTTGGGGTCATCTCAGGACACCTCCCAGCCTCCCTCTGCATCCCAGGCATGGAAAAGCTTTTCCAGGGGCCACATCTGTGCTGATGGAAGTGTCCCAGGTGCCCACAGGGATGGGAGCAGGTGGGCACCACGTGGCAGTGCCCAGAGCAGCCCAGGGAATTCTCCAGGATCCCATTTCCCAGAATTACTCCTCCCTTCCCCATTACTCCACGTCCCTGGGCACAGGAACCCCCACAAAGATGTGCCTCAGGTTTACCTGGCAGTGCTGGAACTTAAACTTGACCTTGGAGTAATAAATAATTTTGCCCAAATTCCTGACAACCGTTTTCCTTCGGCCCTTCTTGAACAGGCTGGGGAACCTCTGGTCCAAGTTTTCCTTCTGGTTTTCCTGCTTCTGAATAATCTGTACCGAGGGAAAAGCAGATCAGAGCTGGAGGAGGAGACATTCCCAGAACATCTTCCCAGCAGGGATTCCTGGGAAAGGCGCCCTGGGCAGGTGCCCAGGATGGGCTGTTTGTTGTTGGGTCTCCTTGCCAACGTGGGGCCGGGGCTCGGTTGCTGCTGGGAGCCTGTGAGGAGATCCTGACCTAAAGCTGGGGTTTCTGGGCTGGAAAAGGGGGGGCAGAGGCACATTTCACTTTCAGGGTGTCCCAGCTCCACAGAAAAACCATCCCAGTGCATCCTGAGTGTGCCTTCCATGGAGGGAAGTGGAAAGGTTTCCTCTGTTCTGGTTCCACCTGGATCCCTCAGCTCTCCCAGCTCGGGTCCCACTCAGATCCCTCGCTTTCTCTGGGTTCTGGCTGCCAGACAGTTTTGGGGCAGAGCCACAAAAGCAGCTGCAAGGCAGATTTTTGTCCCTTCAAAAAGCCTGGAAAAGCTACAGGAAGCACCACAGGAGAGCCAGGGCTGAGGAGAGGAGGCAGCACTCGGGGCTGGGGGCTTCCCTGATTTCCTGCTTCTATGGGAATTCTTCCCTCTGTGCAGGAGCACAACCCCACACCCCTCACTTCTCCCCGCCTGGGGGGATAAAGCTCTTCCTGCTGTTTTTCTGGGAAGAACCCTTGGGTTCCTGGGGGCTGGCTGGTGTCCTTGGGGAGGAGGGAAGGGCACTGAGCACTGATCCCCTCAGCTCCACACCCACCTGCACCTGAGCTTGGCTGGGCACATGCAGGCTCTGGGAATTCATTCCAAGCCAAAACCGGCTGGGCCAGGGGAGGTTTGCAGTGGTTCCCTGGGGTTCAGCAGGGCTGGTGACACTCCCAGCACGTCCCCATTCCTGCTGTGCCCGTTCCTGACCCCATTCCCGATCCCGCTCCCGCTGGGCCGTGCCAGGACAGCTGCGCGTGCCCGTGATGGATGAGGATGAGGAGCCACTCCACGGACACCCAGCTCTGTCCTGCGGGGCCCCTCTGTGACTCACCCCTCTGGCATGGGGTCAGCCTGCTCCAGACAGCCCGGGGAACCGGGAATGGGGCTGGGAATGGGGCTGGGAATGGGAATGGAGCTGGGGAATGGAGCTGGGGAATGGGAATGGAGCTGGGAATGGGAATGGAGCTGGGGAATGGGAATGGAGCTGGGAACAGGAATGGGGCTGGGAATGGGGCTGGGGAATGGGAATGGAGCTGGGGAATGGAGCTGGGGAATGGGAATGGAGCTGGGGAATGGAACTGGGGAATGGGAATGGAGCTGGGGAATGGGAATGGAGCTGGGAATGGGAATGGAGCTGGGAATGGAGCTGGGGAATGGGAATGGAGCTGGGGAACCAGGAATGGAGCCAGGGAACTGGGAATGGAGCTGGGAATGGAGCCAAAAGTGGTCAGGATCCTTTCACCTGCAGAGCACAGGGCTCCTTCCAGGGCCTTGCTGAATTTGGAGTGTTGTTTTTAGGACATGAGTTAACCCTTTCCTGCTGAAATCCTCCCTCCAATTTCCCAGCTGTGGAACAGAATTTAGGGAACACACTGCGTGCCCAGTAAATGTCTCACTGGGGCAGCTCAGCGTAGGAAAAATGGTATTTGTGTCACAAATGCAGAGCAAAGAGCATCTGGTCACGGGTACAGCAATAACAAAACACAGGATAAGGGCACCAGCAACACCTGGGAGTAGGGAGAGGGTGAAGTGATAAAATCATGGGCTCGGAGATAAGGAACAGCACCAGCCACCAGCTGCCGGGGCACTGCTGCTGCAGCCAAATTTCCCAGGAATGAACAAGGCACTGAGAAGAGAAAGAAGCCTGGGAGCTGGGAATGCAGCAGCAGCGTTGGGAAAGAGCTTCCAGAGGGATCCTCCCGCGGGCAGGAGGGAGAGGGAGAGCTTCCACAGCCACTCGTGTGGCAAGGAACAAATGGAATACTTCCCTCACCCAAGCAAGCCTGGCAGGGGTGGCAGTGAGCCCGAGGAGATGGATGTAATGGCTGAGCACAGGAGCAGCTCCAAGGCCGTGGAAAAACGGGATCACACCCCTGCAATCTGCTGCCCTTCCAGCTCCCACACCATGGGGATGCCTCAGCCAAAGCTAAAGGGGTCTGGCGTTTTCCTCCCCTCCAGAATCCTCCCCAGGCTGGGCTCTGCGCCCTCCTCCAGCCCCATCCCGGCCATTCCCGTTATCCCAGCGCTCCCGCTGGCTCCCAGGCACCGCCGATCCTTGCAAACCCGGTTCCTCCCGAGGTGCAAGTGCCCTGACATGTTCTCATCCTACAGGTAGAACGAGTTACTCATTAACTGCTCGGCCCCTGCAGCCCCCGAGCCCCGCGGTGAATCAGCAGCAGGAAGAGCTCAGCTCGCACTGGGAGCCCCGGGGCTCCGGGAGCTGCTGTTTCATGGGAAAAACACCAAATGAGCGGCTCCTGGGGCACATCCTCCCCCCGGCTGTCACTGGGGGCTGTGGGAATCAGGGCAGGGGCTGCTGGGGGTGCCAGAGGGTGCAGGGATGTCACCTGCCCCGTCCCAGGTGGCCTGTTGTGGTCAGGAGTGGGCGATGCCATCTCCTCTGAGGTTGCCCTGTGCTGGCAGCTCGGCTCTGAGCCGGCCCTGCAGCTGCTGCTGCTGCCAAAAACGCAGCAGGGAGAGAGGGGCAAAGCCCAGGCTTCCTCCAGGCCACACAGGGAGCTTGTGGCTGAGCCCGGAGTTTGCATCCCCTCTGCCCCAGGCGAGGGTAAGGGCTGAAAACCTGCTCCACCCTCCTTCCTTCCATCCCTGGAGAGATCCTGCACTCCCTGCAGTTCCCAGATGAGCATCTCCCAGTGACCTCTGCCAGGATTCCTCCCCCAGGACCCCCTGACTCTGACAGCTCATCCTGCTTCCCCAGGGAAGAATCCAGGATCCATCTGGGGCCTGTTTTTTGCTGCCTGATCCTTTTGGATCCAGCTGATTCCCACGGGGAGCCTTCCCTGCAATTCCCTCTGCCTAGCACTGAGGCCGTGCCTCAGTTTCCCCTTCCCCACGTGCACACAGCTGGGATTGATGAATGCCCAGCACAGCCCAAATGCTCCCAAAATTCCACCCACACCCCCGGCCCACCCAGCGGGACCCACCAAAGCCTCGGGGGCTGCTGGCTCCCCTCTGCTTTCCCCAGCAGCGCTGGAACGGGGCCATGTGGCCACAAGGCTGGGCCGTGCCCGGGGCAGCCCTGCCCTTCCTGATTCCCTTCCCAGGCTCCTGGCTAATCCGCTCCTGCTCCGTCTCACTGTGGCGTGGGAATGAATCATCCCACCTGCCAAAGCTCGCTCAGGTTTTCCCTTCCCTCGCAGGCGACCCAGAAACAAAAGAACCCAGAGGAAAGGTGTGGGGGAGATGTCCCCATGTCCCCGTGTCCCTGCTGGGCTCCCAGCAGCACCCCTGGCTGAGCCAGGTCCCCTCCACACCTGCACGGGGACCCAGCTGCTGGGAGGGGCTCATCCCTTCCTGGCATCTCCTCGGGACAGGGCTGCTGCTGCCCCCAGACCCAAACCCAAATGCTGTGCTCGGGGTGGGTGGGAATAAACCTCTGGAGCAGTGGGGAGGGGGTTGGAGGGTTGGACTTGCCTTGGCTGGAATATACTGCAGGATTTTGTCCGTGGTCGTGTCTCTCTCCTGGCCTCCGTCTATCCCAAAGAAGCTGGGCAGCTTTTTCTTGCCATTTTGTCTACAGAGGGAAGGGAAAAAAAAAAAACAAACAAAACACACATGGAAACACAGATCCAGGCTGAGGCACGGTGAATCCTGCCCAGAAATAAGGAAGCCACGACACCAAGCAAGCAATTTGTCACAAGCTTTCGAGTCATCCCAGCCCAGCCAGGGCTGACAAAGCCTTGGAGAACTGGAATGGGGTTCTGCTGCATTTGTTGGGGTTCTTCTGCCTTTTTTACAGCTCTTTGCTCAGCCAAATGATCATCTTTGCTCATCTGTGCCCCCAAATGAGCACAGGGCCCGGATGTTCCATGGCAGAACACAAAAACCAAACCCAGCTCCTGCAGAGCCCCTGGAGTGGGGATGGATCCGCACAGATCCGCAGGCAGATATTCACAGGGAGGGCTCATTTCTGCCTTGGTGGCTTCCCCCTCCCTTCCCTCCCACTCCCAGTTTCTCCCTGGGTGCACACCAGTGCCAGGCAGCCACTGGTGCTGCTGGGAAGTGCTGGGACTTCCTCAGATTGCAGCAGAAAACCAGGAGAATCCCCACGAGCGTGGGAAGCTGGGAGTCAGTGGGACAGCAGGAGCTCTGGGGCTTGGCTGCTCCACCACAGCACCCTGATGTGAGATCCCCAGAGCCCAAATACCCCAAGGGATCCCCTCTCTTTTACCCCAAACACCCTGGGGAATCCCCTCTCTTTTACCCCCAAACTCCTGAGGGATCCCCTCTCTTTTACCCCAAACACCCCGAGTGTTCCCCTCTCTTTTACCCCCAAACTCTTGAGGGATCCCCTCTCTTTTACCCCAAACACCCCAAGGGATCCCCTCTCTTTTATCCCACAGGAACTCCTCAGGCTCCTACAGGTTTGCCCCTGATTTCTGGCAGCACAGGACACCAAGGGGACAGCTCAGGGTCTCCTTTCAAGCAGAAACCCCTCAGCCTGGCAGAGTTTTGGGGGGTTTTGGCACAGCCCTGACACTGAACCCAACACAGACAGGTTCATGAGGAATCACCTGGTTCCCTCCAGAGCTCTTTTCCAGCTCTGGCCGTGCTGATGGGAGCAGTGGGAAAGCTGGGAAGCTGCAGTGCATTCCCTTGCTGTCCCTATTTTGGGACAGCCACCCACGGCCATGGTACCTGAGCTCTGCCCTGGCCAGCCCAGCACCCAAATCCCCAAAGGATTTCATGGAGATTTTCTGCTGCTCCTCCTTTGGGTTTACAAACACAAATCCTGCGGGGTGCTGGGATTTGGGGCTTTTTCCCTAAAGCCTGAGGAGCGGGAATGTTGTTTTCTCACAACAGTACCACAACTGTGAATAAGAACACTCACAAGGGAAAACAGGGAATATCAGGTGTTCTGCACCCTGTCCCGCTGGAGGAAGCTTAATTACCCAAACAAAAATTAACTCAGCAGCACTTCTCCCTAAGGCTGGTGTTCCCTGCCGGCTGAGAATTCCATCCCAGGCACTCAGGGCGAGCTGGTCCCGGGGTCTGGCAGTGCCCAGCACCCCCAAAACCTCCGGGAAATAAATAGGAAATCCCCGCCGGGAGAGTTCCCGCAGGAGATCCAGCCCCGCTCCCGCATCCCAGAGCCGGAGGGGGTTACTCACTCCTTCTTCAGCGAGGGTTTCCTTCGGAAGGAGTTCCTGAAGCCGCCGGGAGCCTGCGGGACGCAGGCGATGTTCCCCATGCCGGGATCGCTGTGGGATCGCTGCGGGATCGCTCCCGGCCGCTCCTCTCCGCCCGCCGGGACTCGAGTGGGTGTGGGCAGAGCCCAAAGCCGATCCTGCCCCTCGCTCCCGCCCCGCGGGCTGGGAGGGGCGGGCCAGGTACCTGTTCCTGGGAATTCACCCCGAGCCGCCGGCATTCCCGAGCCACCGGCGGCCGGGAGCTGCGGCCGCCCAGAAACCCATCCCGCAGCGTTCTCCCAAAAGGAATTCTGCCCAGAAACCCATCCCGCAGCGTTCTCCCTAAAGGAATTCTGCCCAGAAACCCATCCCGCAGCGTTCTCCCAAAAGGAATTCTGCCCAGAAACCCATCCCGCAGCGTTCTCCCAAAAGGAATTCTGCCCAGAAACCCACCCCGCAGCGTTCTCCCAAAAGGAATTCTGCCCAGAAACCCATCCCGCAGCGTTCTCCCAACTGGAATTCTGCCCAGAAACCCATCCCACAGCGTTCTCCCTAAAGGAATTCTGCCCAGAAACCCATCCTGGAGTGTTTTCCAAAATGGAATTCGACCACCGTACTGGTGGAGATAAGGATGCAGCAAGATAAAGTTGGTGGTTGTTGTTTAAGCATTAACAAAAATCCCCGGGGTTGAAGGGTTCCAAAGGGTTCCCCCTTCCCAGCGGGGTTAAAACTATAATATAAAATTATATTATATTAAAAATATAAAAATAAATGGGGAAAAAATATCAAACAGGACACTAATCAAAATCTAGGAATGGTGGGAAATGGATCAAGGGAGCAAAGAGCAAAAGCAGATGTGCATGAGCAGCAAAAAAAGAATATTTGTAGAATAAATGCTTTAAAAGAAAGCAAACGGAAGATTTCTGACTGTGCTGTGAGTGCCTCACTGCATGGAAATATAAACAATAAAAATGAGAAGTTAATGACAAAAGGTAAATGCAGACTCAATATTTCTGTGCTGAAAAAAAAAAACAAAAACGGAATTACACCCATAGGGAACGAGAAACCCTTTTTATTTTCAGGTGGCTGCTTAGAAGTAAACACAAAATGAATGCTCTGGATCAAAGAATTCACGTCAGAAAGTTTGAAAGAGCTGAACACAAAGGGCTTGAGTCACTGTTGCAATTCAGTCTAGCAGGACCATGGAATTTGCAAAGAAATTGCATAATTTAACAGGGATATCAGTGTTTCCATGGGTAAAAAACCACCCCAGTAATTATGGGGTTGCCAGTTGACAGTAATTCCTGGGAAAATGATGTAACAGCTGTGAGGGAGTTGGATTAACTTTGAGAATTACAGGAGGAGAATATAATTAATACAAATCAACATGGGGCTGTGGAAATCAGATCTTGTCAAAACTAATTGAATTGATGGCATGTTTGAAAAAAAATCAGATTTAGTGAACATAAATAACAGTGATGTAAGAAACACCATAAAGGATGTGGTGTGACAAATCTACGGGTTATTTTAGGAGGTTTTCCTGGAGAATCTGTTGGAATCGAGCTGGGGTTGATAGACACACAGGGTGTGTTGGACTGTTCCCGTTTGTGGTGGTTTTACCCTTGCAGTAACAAAATATTTCCCAAAAAGGGATTGCACGGTCAGGCCACACTCACCAGGAGAGAGCAGCTGACAATGGATGTGCCATAAAATTTCTCCCCATTTCTGACCTTTAAAAGCAGCTCCTTTATCCCCCTCCCCTTTGTGTCCAGAATCCATTAACCCTTCCTGGCCCAGCACAGCAGCAGGACACCCCTCTGGAGGGCCCCCACCACAAATTCCGTGATTTCCATGGCAGGGGCTGCTCTCTGCTCCCTGCACAGCTGGGAAACAGCACAGCAACAGCCCAGCACCTCCTGGCCGAGATCAGACACTGCAGCAAACAGCCCCAGCTGTGTTTTGTGCAGAAAAGTGTGATTCCTCCTCGGATCCGTGGCTAACACGGTCAGGCCGTGACCACAAACGTGCTGTTCCTCCAGTTTGTTCTAAATAAAACCTCCCGGCTCAGAGCAGGGACACCAGCGCTGCTGCTGCAGCTCCTGCTGCTGTCACAGGTGCTGTCTGCTCACTGGGACAGCAGTGACACCAGCAGGGCCTTGAGAGGCTGACCTGGAACAGAGGCTGGGCAGAGTTAAAGGAATAAAGTGGGTTTTAAATGAAATAAAGGCTAGACAGAGTTAAAGGAGTAAAGTGGGGGTTTATTTAAAGGCCTTCACAGGATATACCTTGGGCAGTACAAGAGCCTGGCCGTGGCTACACCCCAAATGGACTCCAAGTCACGAGTTTTCACACTTTTATAAGTTTTGGTCCATTTCCACATTGGGGTTCACTGTCCAATTCCAGCTCCAGGTTGTGCAGTCCCATCCTCCCACTTCACTCTCCTGTTGTTTACACTTTTTGGGGCTGAAGCTGCAGCGGTGTCCTTGGTTCTGGGACTGGAAAAGGATTGTTGTGTGTGACTGAGCTGTGAGAACTGCTGACACTTTATATGAAGCTCAGAGTTACAAACCAATGCAGAAGAGAACGTGGAAAATCTGAAAGCTAAAACTTAAGGCATTCCACCAGTGGCTGAGGACAGGCCCGCCACCAGCGTGAGGGCACAAAGCTGTCCCAGAGCCCCCGGTTCTGCTTCCAGGAGAGCCCGAACTGTTGGGAAGCAGCCCCTGGACTCCAGGAAGGCTTTCAGAGCTTTCAGTTATTTATAGGAGCCAAAGCAGGAGCAGGGGGAGCAGGAAAGGGGACACGAGGGGCTGCAGCCAGGCCAGGCATTCCGGCTCCCCCTCAGGCCTCAGGGCTGGTGCCCGGCAGCTCCTGCAGGCCCTGCCCCATGAAATGGCCTCAGCGTTCCCCTCATCTGAAATGGCCTCAGCATTCCCCTCCTCTGAAATGCCCTCAGCGTTCCCCTCATCTGAAATGGCCTCAGCATTCCCCTCCTCTGAAATGCCCTCAGCGTTCCCCTCCTGTGAAATGCCCTCAGCGTTCCCCTCCTGTGAAACGCCCTCAGTGTTCCCAGGCCAGCAGCCCGGGATGCCTGATGGGGCCAGCTGCGTGTCCCCAGCCACAGGCCCGGGCTGAGGGGGCAGCTGGAGGGGCAGCCCCAGGTTCCTGGCCTGGTTCTCGTTCCTGCTGCAGGGAGAGCTGGCAGGGACTCCTGGGGAGGCCAAACTGGGCTGTGGTGGTGGAAATCAGCTCTAGAACCTCTGGGCCTGCGGCTTTTCCCAGAGGTTTCCAGCACTTTCTCTCTGGGATAAGGGGAAGGGTGACACAGTGGGGACACTCTCGGCACAAAATCCCCGCTGGGAATATAAATCCCACACATCCACCCAGGCCCCCGACACCCTCAGCTGAGCCTGCGGTTGGCATTGGGCAAAAAGCTGCTCCTTTTAGCTCAGCTGTGCCACAGCAGAGCCTTCCAAACTGGTTCGGGCCCCTCTGGCCTCCTCTACCAACACCCCCACCAGCAGGGCCAGTCCCAACTGGGCTCCAAATGGGAGTTCTGAGCAAATGCCTCAAAGCCTGCACCCAGGCAGATGAGATCTCCTGGAATCACATCCCAAGTCACAAGGGATCCACTAGATCAGAGTCCAACCCCTGGCCCTGCCCAGACACGCCAACAACCCCACCCAGTCCTTGAGAGCTGTCCAAATTCTCCTGAAGCTCTGGGACCCCTTCCCTGGGGAGCCTGGGCAGTGCCCAACACCCTCTGGGGAAGGACCTTTCCCTGATCTCCATCCCAAACCCTCCCCTGACACAACCTGAACGTCCCCTGGCTGCTCAGGCAGATGCAGAGCAGTGCACCCTCTGCCTGGGGATCCCTGCCCTCGCTGGCAAGCAGGGAGCAGCCCCAGGAGCCAGCCAGGGAAGGGAAGGGAGAGTGAAGGATGCACGAGGCAGGATCCGCTGTCCAAGAAAATGTCTTTATTGTACACGTTGGCTTCTATTGCTTGTATCCCCTCCCCAGTCCCACGTAGTGCAAAAAATTCAGAGAAACAGAGTTCCACATAAATAAAGTCGGGTAAGTTACAGAGAAATCAAAGTGACAACGCTTGGACATGGATCTGGACCAGGTGTGCCCAGCAGGGAGGCCAAGGCAGCCTCTGCCCCCAAATCAGGGCAGGGGCTTCTGCCTGGCCCTGCTGGGAAAAACCCCCAGAGCCCGGAGCCCCCCGGCTGGGGATGCTCCTCTGCTGGGAATTCAGACAAGGAACATCTTGGGTGAGACACCACGGACTAAAACTGGCAGGGAAGCCACACAGAGTTGTTCTCCTCCCCTCAGACAGGGTTGCTACAGACAGACAGACACAGACACGCGTCCCCTCCGAGCTCTCCTCCTCCTCCTCCTCCTCCTCCTCCTCCTCGGCAGGGGACGTGCAGCACCAGGAGCAATCCCACCCTGGCATCTCCCAGGGCAGGCGCTGACACCTCGTGTCCACACAGTGTGGGTCGGGGGGCTCGGGACCCCCAGAAGATGCTGGGGAAGTGTTTTGCCCTTTCCTCCCTCCTCCCTGCGGCACAGGGGAGCAGTGAGCACCTGCATAGTTTGGGCAGCAGAGACAAGAGGCTCCCTCCTCGCCGGGTTCCCAGGGATCAGGCTCAGTGGGATATTGCTCAGGGCCCAGCCAGGGGGGACAGGAGTCACTCTGCCCCTGTCCCTGCTCCTCAGGAAGCAGGACAGCACCACACAGGATTTGCAGCGCGGCCGCTGAAGTTTCCAACGGAGGCCAAGGGCACGTGGCACCAAAATTCCCCTCAGCTGCTGCATTTGTCACTTCCCTCAGGTTTTGCTCCCAAGGCACAGCTCCCTCTTCCCTCTGCAGCAGCCCCAGCTGGAGCAGAGGCCGAGCCACTGCCACATCTCACTCCTTGTTTGAAACCAGCCCTGTTTCCCCCTCAGCAGCTCCAGCACTGCAGCTCCTGGCTGGGCTCCACTCTCCCTTCGTTCCTGACTCCTCCTGAGCTCCTCAGCACCTCGGGCCAAGCCCAGCACCAGCCCCTTCCACCCCTCCATGGGGCTTTTGGGCTAATCCTCCTCCAAAGGGGACCCTGGAGCCAGGGACACCTTGATGTGAGCCCAGCAGGAGAGTGAAATTCCTTTGCTGGTTACAGGAATGGGATGGAAAAGGGTTGAGAGCTCACTTGGGTGGAGGCACATGCACAAAACAGAGCAGATTTCACTGGTTTCATCAGTTTTTGAACAAAGCAGATTGCTCTGACCTTCCTGGGGCAGCCCACATGGACCAGGAGACAACTGCAGAGCCTGGACACTTGCAGGGGCCTCTGCAGGACAGGGAGACGGGGGAGCTGCTGAGCTGTGACAGGCTGGGGCAGTGACAAGGGGACAAAAAAGAAGATTTAGAGCTTGTTCCAAAAGCCAAAAAGGCCTCCTCGGCCTGAGAAGCTCAGACTGTCCTTGGGGAGAGGCTGGAGGGGGAAGCAGCCCTGCTTTCCAGAAGCTGCTGGCAATTCCAGATGTACAACGTGAGGCACTGTGAGAGTGGGCTTGTGGAGGATGCCAGTGGGCTTGGAAATCCTGCAGGCACATGTCCAGGGGAAATCAGACTGCCAGCAAAGGATCTGAAGCTGGGGAGTCCCTGTCTCATTTTAAACTCTTCTTTTGCCCCCCATAAAGCAGAAATCTCTTGCTACTTGAAAATTCAGGCCCACAAGTCCCACACGAGTGAAATCTGAGCTCTGTGAGTGAGAAATGGGGAGTAGGGGGGGAAAAAGGAGCAAGGAATGAGTTCCAAACAGCTGGACCATATTTCCAATGCTACATTTGATCACGGTTGAGGTACCAGTGGTAGAGTTGTTCTTCTCTGGTGTGGAGAGCACCTGATCTGTGCCTCAGCTCACTGCTCACACACACAGCACACCCTGAAAACACCACACCACGGGAGCCCTGGCTCTAGGACAGGCCTTACAGTGCTAATTTATCCAAGCTTTAGTTCATTAAAGTGGTTGCTTAATTGCCAGGGAGTCGCTAATTGGAAACGGTCTCTCCCGTGCTGCTTTTGGCATCTCACACACCCCACCCATCAGAGAGAACTTCCAGGGCACAGGAATCATCTCCTCAACAAATGAGAAAAGGAAGTGCATCCCTTCTGCTGCCTCGAGAGCAGAGGGGATGGGGAATACCAGGGCAGTGTAAAAAAGAAAACGGATATGAAATCATATTAGCGTTCAAATAAAAAAAGGCAAATAAAAAAATTAATACCCAGAAAAGTAATGCCAGGCAACCCTTCTCGTTCAGAAGGCTGGACTGTTCTTTTTCCAAGAACTGATTCCTTTCCACAAACCCAGAATCTGCTTTGCAGAGAGGGGAACAGCAAACAGGCCAGGCCATTCCCAGAGAGTCCCAGTCCTGGAGCCTGGGCCAGCGATGGCAGCGATGCCACCAAGGTCCCTGCGGCCACCTGCCTGGCCAGAGCCACGCTCAGCTGGGATCCCAGTGGGTCAGGGGAGCACTGGAGGGGTCAGGACCCTCCCCATCCTGCAGGGCTGTGCCCGGGCTGGGCTTCTTCTCTTGGTGTGGTTAAGGCATCAAAGAGACACCCTCGGAGCGGGGCAGCGGCCCCAGAGTCCGGAGCAGTGCACACAGGCTTGGGCTGAGTTTGGCTACAGTGACATTCAGAGGAGAGGGGGGTTGCACATGGGCCGTGTCCCCCGGGGCCACCGCAGGGCTGGCAGTGCCCGGTGGCACGGCTGGAGCACGGCAATCCCAGAAGCAGCAATGGTTCGGGTTCCCCCTTGCCCAAAGGAGCTTTTGGGGGGCGCTGGATGAGTCTGGCCGGAGGGAGAGCCCCCTCTGCTCGCCCTCCAGGGAGGGGCCGGCCCTGGAAGTACATTTGGTAGCCCTGGTGACCCCGCGGGTGTCCCCAGAGCGGGGAGAGCCCCCCAGGAGGGCTGGGCTGGCATTTGTGCTCCCTGCTCAGAGCGAGCGGGTGGCACCGCTGTCCCCCGGGGCCAGGGCACGGCCGGGCTCGGTGTCAAAGGCTCGTGGAGGACACCGAGAGGGTGGGCGAGGAGGGCGGGGGGAAGTTGAGGAGCTCCAGCACGGCCACCCCCACGCTGCTGCGGCGGGTGAACATGCAGGAGGCGGCCACCCACTTGTTGGTGCGGGGGTTGTACTTCTCGATGGAGTTCAGGCTGGAGCTGCCGTCGTTGCCCCCCACGGCGTAAAGCCACCCGTCCATGGCCACCAGGTCGTGGGTGCTCCTGGAAGGACCGAGTAGTGAGGCTGGGAGGTGTGGGGGGGACCTGCCCAGAGCTCCGGCACCCCACAAACACCCCGTGGAAATGAACTGTTGGGGCACAAACGGGCAGGGAGCAGCACAGAGCCACAGATCTCCCCCTTCACTCTGACACTCTCATCCAAACCTCATCAAATACCAAACCCTCTGAGCCCAAAATCCTCGGACTTGCAAGCCTTAATTCCTCCCACAGCCCAGCAGCATCTCCGTGGGCTCAGCCAGCTCAACCCCTGGTTCTTTATGGCCACACAAACTGCTGAGGATAAGCCCCTCCGCAGAACATCCCTGCTGTGCCCTCCTGGCACACCCTCAATCCCTCTGAGCACAGCAAGAGCGTGGTGAGCCAGCCACAAACCCCAAAAGCCCGTGATGTGCCTGTGTTTTATGGTTTGCAAGGCACAGCAAGGTGAGATCTCCGCTCCTGCTGCAGCAGCTGAGGCTCCAGAGGGGCACAGCCCCTTACCTGCGGATGTTCATGGGGGCCACGCTCTCCCAGGTGTTGGATTTGGGGTTGTAGCGCTCCACGGAGTTAAGGCAACTGGTGCCATCATTGCCACCAGCCACGTAGAGCATGCCCTCGAGCACGGCCACGCCCGCGCTGCTCCTGCGGCTCAGCATGTTGGCAATGGGGGTCCAGGTGTTGATCTGGGGACAGGGAACCCATCAGCCACCCCACGGAGCATTTCCCACACATCCCTGCCAGGTCAGTTCTGTGGGGTCACTCCTGCTCTGGCCACATAGCTCCTGGCATGAAAACCCTTTTGGGGCACCTCACTTCTTTCCTCCCCACTGTCCCGCAGTTCTCTGCTGCCTGGCTCAGAGAGCACAGCAGCAGCTGGCAGGAGCCATCCCAGGGGCACAGAGATCCCCGTGCCAGGCCACCAGTTGTGCCCCAGCTGAATGCCAGCCCAGCCTCGGGGATTGAGCTGTATCTATTTCCAATCTCTGTGAGTGCAGTTGGGGCTTTGCAGCTCATGAAAAGCCTCCAGGACCTTCTCTTTGATCTTTCTGCAGTGACCGACCCTGCTGGAGCAGAGCTGTGTCCCTGGGCACAACACGTGTCCCCAGCCTGCCACACTCCCCGCTCACCACGCTGGGTGTGCAGCCAGCGGGAGCTCAGCTGGGAGCTGGGGACAGCTCAGGGCACGGACAGGATCCCTGCTTCCCACAGAACCAGGGGCAGTGGGGCCAGGGCGTGTTCTGGTGGCCAAAACCTCAAAGAGAGCTCTCACAGAGCAGCTTTGGATCACTCTGCCCAGGACTGCACCCTGGATGCCCTGTCCCTGCTGATAGCCCTCCGTCTCACAGCCATGCACGGTGGGTTAAGGCCTTCCTGAAGAGGGGAGAAGCAGAAGAGTCACCCAAATCTCCCACATTTACCTGGGGCTCGTACTTCTCCACCGTGGCTAAGTGCGATGAGCTGTCGTAGCCCCCGACTGCATAGAGGTTGCCTTCTGCAAAGACAGAGGCACAGGCATGAGCTAAAGACACGTCCCTGTCCCAGCACAACCCGCCACAGGTGCCCACCCTCGAGGTGCCCACACAGGTCCAGGCTGAGCCTCACCACAGGTGCCACCCTCGAGGTGCCCACACAGGTCCAGGCTGAGCCTCACCACAGGTGCCACCCTCGAGGTGCCCACACAGGTGCAGGCTGAGCCTCCCCTGCCCCGGGCAGCTCCTCCCAGCCCGCCTCCCTCCCTTTCCAGCAGGAGTTGTGTGAAATATTCATCAGGCAGCTCCTCTGCAAAGCCTCCCAGAGGGCTCCTGCTGCTGCTGCTCCTTGACCTCCTCGTTACAGTGCTCCCCGCCGGAGCCCCGGGGTATTTTCAGCAGAGGAGGCCGGAGCAGGGGAATGCCAGGATCGGCTGTGGCAGGCTCTGAAGGAGCTGGGGATGGAGGGGAGGGGAGCTCTGAGTCAGCAGCGAGAGCTGAAAGCAGAGAGCAGGGCAGGGGACAGGCACGGGGACACTGGGCCAGGTGGGAAGCATCCCCAGGGAGATCCAGCCCCTGCTGGGGTGGGAGTGGGGCTGGGATCATCACCAAAAGGATTGTCCTGCTTCCACAGTGAAGGACTAATCAGGCTGTCCCTTCCTCTCCAAGGACAGGGGATCATCCACAGGCAGCCCCTTGCTCCAAACCAGAAGGGAACAATTTGTGGATCCCCTCAGGAGCTGCCTCCAGAGTGTGATGACTCCCCAGCTAGGGAGGCTGAGAAGGGCAGAGGCAGGGAGCACACCAGGACGTGGCAGAGGGGGCAGGAACTGGAGCAGAGCAGCAAAAGGAACCCTCAGCAGTGCAGGAGAGCCTGCCCAGGACCCCCCAGCCCCCGTGGCAGCACCCACCTAGCGTGGCCACGCGGACATAGCGTCTCCGGGTGCTCATGGCAGCGATGGAGGTCCAGGTGCCCGTCAGGGGGTCATACCTTTCCGCACTGCAGGGACACAGGGACAAAAGGTGGGACACTGGAAAAGCCCAGGTCAAAGCTCTTGGACATGGGGCGGCTCCCAAGGGAGTTGGGGATAGACAGGGGAAATGAAGGAACTGACACAGGCTGGGTTCTGTTGGGGCAGAGGGCTACAAAGTGGGGTTTTTTTTCCACTGGAAGGAGGAGCTGAGTTGCAAAACATCTACTCAAGGGTCAGGAGCAGGGCTCCCAGCTCCAAGGACAGTGCATGCAGGAGCAGGGAGGGCTGGAGCAAGGTAATCCCTACCTGTTGAGGCACGAGGCCCCATCGTACCCCCCGGCAGCGTAGAGGAGCCCATGGAGGGCTGCCACACCCAGGCAGCTCCTCCTGGTGCCCATGGACACCTCGGGCTGCCAGGAATTGGTGACAGGGTCGTAGGACTCCACTGTGGCCAGGTCAGAGGTGCCATCGTAGCTGCAGGGACAGAAGGGGAGAAGAGGCTGCTCAGAGAAGCTGTGGATGCCCCTGGATCCCTGGAAGTGTCCAAGCTGGGCGGGGTTTGGAGCAAACTGGGATGGTGGAAGGTGTGATGGGTGGGATGAGATGAGCTTTAAGGCTCCAACCCTAACCAGTCTGGCATTCTAAGGGAAACGGGAGCACAATGCCCCAGTTCAGGAGGGGGCATTGCCCATGGGGAATGCCCATGGGGCATTTCCTACACATCCCTGCCAGGTCAGTTCTGTGGGGTCTGTTCTTTTTCCAAGAACTGATTCCTTTCCACAAACCCAGAATCTGCTTTGCAGAGAGGGGAACAGTAAACAGGCCAGGCCATTCCCAGAGAGTCCTGCTCTGGCCGCCTGGCATGAAAACCCTTTTGGGGGGACCTCATTCCTTTCCTCCCTGCTCTCCCACAGCTGCCAGGAGGAATCTCCACTGCCTGGCTCAGCAGCAGCAGCTGGCAGGAGCCACCCCAGGGGCACAGAGATCCCCGTGCGCAGGGAAGGGGCTTTTCCCCAGAGCTCCCGGACCCCGCTGCCCATCCGTGCTCCCAGAGCAGCCCCGTGCCACCCTGCCCGTGCCCCCTTACCCGCCCACGGCGTAGAGCTTGTTCCCGATGGCCGCGACGCCCACGCGGGCCCGGCGCGTGGACATGGAGGCCACCATGTGCCAGCGGTCCGTGCGCGTGTCGTAGGCCTCGCAGTCGCCGTGGATGGCAAACAGGCTCCCTCCACCTGCTCGGGGAGGGCGAGGGCGATAGTGAAAGGGTTTTAAAATCACGGGGATCTGGGGAGTTAGAAGGAAAATCACGTTTGGTATGCCCTGGGAAAATACCCTGGGAAAGTCCAGGCTCTGTGCTCGCTAGAGCTGTGTTACTAGAGGACACGAGAAAGCACGACTGTTGTAAAGGTGAAAAAGGCAAGTTTATTTTTCTGACTCTAGCATTTATGGTTTTTTAAGAGTAACAGTAGATAAAGGCAAGTTTATTTTTCTGACTCTAGCATTTATGGTTTTCTAAAAGTAACAGTAGATTGGAGGGTGAGAGTGCCACCTCTCCGACGGCACTAAACGAACTACCAGTCCATCAAATTTCTCCACCTCTATAAAGGAATGCAAAACAGTAAGTTATTTACAAAAAGTGTGTAAGAAAGTTTGTTACAAAAATGTAAACTCGGAAAACTTTAGAAAATCTTAAAAAATCAAAGCAACAGAACTGCACCTGCGTAACCAGTATATGATAAATTATATAATTGTTAGATGCGATGATTGTTTAGTAATTAAATATAATTACTGTTTAATTGTAAGAATAATCATGAGAAACTGTGGTCAGGGGGCTTGAGAAAGATCACAAGAAATTCATGCTTGAATAGGATCAATGTATACAACAGAACAGTATAAGTTTAATAATTATTGTGTAAGTGCTATAATGATAGGACATAAAATCAGCCATGTGGGAGTCAGATTTGGGTCTGTACCCCTGATTCCCAGAGCTCTTCAGTAAAAGCACCTGCACAGAATCATATCCCGTGATTCTGTGTGCTCCTGAAGGCCGCCAAGGGGAGCACACAGAGCCCAGAACCCCCCGGGACGGGGCGGGGATGCGGGGCTGGGGGCGGCAGGGCCTTACCCACAGCGAAGAGCACGGTGCTGGCCCCCTCGCAGCGCCGCGGCCGCGTCCGGCTGTTGCCCAGCACCCCTCTCTGCTCGGGCATCAGGTGGTACTTGAGGGCCTCGATGAGCAGGTCCTTGCACTCCGAGTGGTGCCGCACCAGCAGCTCCGTGTCCACGTTGCTCATGAGGAAATCCCGGCTCAGCAGAGGCAGCCGCACGCACTTCATGAGCTGGGGGGGGGGACGGCAGAGCAGGCCTTGGGACACGGGCAGGGGACAGGGCAGGGGGACAGGGGGAACCGAAAGGGGACAGGCTGAGATCAGGGAGAAACTCTTTACTCAGAGCGTGGCGCAGGTTGCCCTGGGGCTGCCGCACCCCTGGAAGTGTTCAAGGCCAGGTTGGAGCAGCCTGGGCTAGTGGAAAGTATCCCTGCCCATGGCAGGGGGTGGAATGAGATGGGACTTAAGGTCCCTTCCAACCCGGACTGGAAGTGGTAGGACAGGGACCTGCTGCTCCTGCCCTGTCCTGCAGCTTCCTCCAGCCACGTTCCCACCCAGCCCAGGCACTCGGAGATGGTGGGCAGAACCAGCCCCCTCCCCAGCACTCCCACCTCTTTCCCAGCACGCTCTCAGCCCCTTCCCAGCACGCTCACCCTGGGC
The DNA here is from genome assembly GCF_026979565.1 of Vidua chalybeata. Lineage (NCBI taxonomy): Eukaryota > Metazoa > Chordata > Aves > Passeriformes > Viduidae > Vidua > Vidua chalybeata. Next base: position 7,056,868 of record NC_071551.1, read on the forward strand.
ACGTGCTGTCTCCTGCTGTCCACGTCGTGTTTGACCCAGCTGAGCACAGCCCTGTACACCTCCTCCTCCGAGGGCACGTTGAGGCTGTCGCTGGAAATGAGGTCCAGCACCTGCAGGGTGGGGTGGGGAGGGCAGTGCTGCTTGGTGTGGACTGGGAGGGAAGGAGACATTCCCAGCTCCCAGCACGTGGCCCAGTGGAACAGCAGTGCCAGAGGCAGAGCTCTGCCTCCTGGACATGCTGGGGGTTCCAAGCAGCAGCCGGGTGCCCCAAAAGCAGCAGGTGCAGCTTTGTGGGGACATCTCTGACCACCCTCCCTGGCTCTTCCCCCCCGCTGTGGACGAGGCTGCTGCAATGCCTGACAATCCTCCCCAGTGTCACTGTCAGTGGCATCAGGGAGATGACTCCGCTGGCATTTGTCCCTTCCATATTTCCTGGGACAGACCCAGCAGGCCTGGCTGCTCCCAGAACTGCCCCTTCACCTGCCAAGGGACCCCTGCAGAGCTGCAGCAGGGGGAGATGTGGATCCTCCCCTCACTGTCACCCTCCCACTGCCCCGGGAATGGGTGAGGGGAGGTGTCTGATCCTGCTGAGGGACTACGCAGGTTGGTGATGCAGAGCAAGGACTGGGAATTGCTCCTGCCCAGGGAGATGAGCCAGGGCCACACTGGCACCACGTGATGACCGGCAAGAAACATTAGCTGAGCTGGTTTAAACATCCCAGCCACGTGCCCAGGGCAGGCAGAACCCATTCCCGGGGCTGTGCTCCCAGAGGCAGGGCAGTGTGCTCAGAGCTCACGTGGCAAGAACCAGTGACCAAAATGAGCCCCTGTCCTACCCTCCTATCCTTATTTCCCGTGGGATTCAGCCTGCTGACAGAGCTCTTCCCACAGCCTGAACAGAGTGGGGCCAAAGCCCAGAACCTGGCTACACCCCCCTGCCCAACCCCATGCCCCCAGTGCACATCCCTCGGGCTTTTCCCTCACGGACAGAGCAGGACAAGCTTTGCTGCACCCAGACCTGCACACTGCCAGCGGGGCCTCACCTGTTTAAGGGGCAGCAACATGAACTCCTCTGTCTTGGACACCTCCACGAAGTGCTGGAGGACGTACTTGTGGGCAGACTTGAGGAGGTCGCTGCAGGAGTGGGTGTCAGCAAAGCCCCGGATGCCCAGGCAGTTGGAGGGGTCGAGCTGGCTGAGCAGGAACTTGCAGCAAGCGTCCCGCACACCATTGAGCTGAAGCAGGCTGGCAGCAGGAAGAAGGGTCTGGCACAGTGGAAAAGAATGGGGGAAAAGGGAGATTCCAGGGCAAGGAAACGGTTTTCACCCTCGTCCCACTGCGAGGCACGAGCAGAGCAGGTTTAGTGAGCACCTCCAGGCACAGAAGCACAGAAAGGTCAGAGCACTCCTGGTTTCTGAGGTGAAGAACAGCTGGGAAGGACACCTGTAACACCCCCCAGGGCCAGGAGAACGGCAGGTGCTCAGGAACAGAGCTGGGAACTGCACAGAGCTTTGAGGAGCCACCTCTGGGGAGGGAAGCAGCTAAATTCCTGACCACTGCCAAAGCCAGCTGCCACCACAGGAACAGCTGGCAGTGCTGAGCAGGAGGAGAGAGGAGTCCCCGGGAGGCAAATGTGGCACAGAACAGCTTTGTGGAGAAGGGGGATTTGGGGAACAGCTCCTACCTGCACATTCCCCTCTCCCACCACGATCTCAGCCGTGTAGGCGTACTGCACCAGCTGCTCCAGCGCCTGGGGGTCGATGTCATGCAGTGTCACGTGGGTCTGGCGGCTCTCACTCATCTCATCTGGGGCAAAGGACACCAAAAATGAACAAAACCCCCCCAGCAGGGCTGTTTCCCCACAGGAGGATGCGTGGAACGAGCTGCATCCACCTCTGCATCCCAGCCCAGGGAGGTTTTCTGTCCAGCTCTGGGGAACAGGGACCAGGACTGGAGGAGGGACCCCAGGATCCTGTGCAGGGAGGGACCCCAGGATCCTGTGCAGGGGGCTGAGGGCAAAGGGAGTCACAGAAGAGAGTGAAATGAAGCATTTGACCATCCATGGGACGGGCTGCATCCACCTCCACACCACAGCCCAGGGAGGTTTTCTGCCCAGCTCTTAGCAAGGAGGAGCTGTAGGAATTGGGGTCAGGAGAGGAGAAAGGGCACCAGGATCCTGTGCAGGGAGCTGTGGGCAAGGGAATCAGGGAAGGGAGGGAAATGGAGGATCTAACCACGCATGGAACAAGGGGTTTGTTTTTGGAAGGTTTCCTGCCCAGCTCTAGGGACTGGGGGCCAGGTCTGCAGGATGGGGGACAGGATCCTGTGCAGGAGGGGGATCCTGCACAGGGGCAAAGGGACTCAGGGAAGGCAGTGAAATGAGGAATATTCCTGCTCTTGCTCACAGAAACAACACCTGAAAGGGCAGGGCAGCGAGAACAGGGAGGGGGACAGAGAGGGGAAGGGATTTGGAGAGGGGAGAGCTGCCAGCCTGTCCCTGGGGAACAGAGGACTCTACTTGCTTGTGAACATGGCGTGGAAGTAGGGGCTGCAGGACGCCAGCACCACCTTGTGGGCCTTGATCTCCTTGGTGGCCACGTGCAGGACGATGTCGCAGAGCAGCCCCCGCTGCCGCATGCGGTTCATGCACACGAAGGCGTCGTGGTAGTGGCGCTTGGAGTTGTGCGAGATGCTGTGCCCGTCGCGGTTCAGGAGCTGCACTCCCCCCTCCATGGCTGCGGCGGGCAGGGCAGGGGGGAGTCCCCTCCCACCGCCTCTGCCGGGGGAAACAAAGGGTTAACCTGGTGCCTCAAGAGGTGACCTGGAACACGGCTGGGCAGGGTTACAGGAGTAACGTGGGGATTTACTGAAAGGCCTTCAAAGGAGTCACCTTGGGCAGTGCAAGAGCCTGGCTGAGGCTGCACCCAAGGTGGAGCCAAGATGGACCCAAGACAGATCCAAGATGGACCCAAGATGGACCCAAGATGGATCCAAGATAGATCCAAGATAGATCCAAGATGGACCCAAGATGGATCCAAGATAGATCCAAGATGGACCCAAGATGGATCCAAGATAGATCCAAGATGGACCCAAGACAGATCCAAATGGACAGTAGGTCATGAGTTTTCAGACTTTTATAAGTTTTGGTCCATTTCCACATTGGGGTTCACTGTCCAATTCCAGCTCCAGGTTGTGCAGTCCCATCCTCCCACTTCATTCTCCTGTTGTTTGCACTTTTTGGGACTGAAGCTGCAGCGGTGTCCTTGGTTCTGGGGCTGGAAAAGGATTGTTGTGTGGGACTGAGCTGTGAGGAGAACTGGCTGACACTTTATATGGAGTTCAGGGTTAAATACCAATGCAGTACAGAATGTGGAAAATCTGAAAGCTAAAACTTAAGGCATCAATCCAGGCTTCAGCCCTGGGTGATCCCTGTGGGAGCCACCACAGCTCAAACACCCTGTGCTGACAGCGACCCTGACAGCTCTGACTGGGCCCTGCCGGGGAAATGTCATTTGGTTCAAACAAAGAGGGGAAATTCAGGTTCAATATGGGGAAGGAATTCTTCCCTGTGAGGGTGGGGAGGCCCTGGAATGGATTTCCCAGAGAAGCTGTGGCTGCTCCTGGATCCCAGGCTAGGCTGGATGGAACTCAGAGCACCCTGGGATAGTGAAAGGTGCCCACAGAACCAGATGATTTTTACAGTCCCTTCCAACCCAAACCATTCTGTGCTTCTAGGAAAACAAAACCTTTGATCAAGGAACATTTATTCATGCAGAGCTTTCCTCCCCCAGTGCTGTTTGCATCCAGGCTGCTCCGAAAGGCCTTTGGCTGCCTCTGTGCCAGAGCTGGGGGGGCTGAGGAGGGGATGAGTGAGCAGCAGGAGGGAGGAGGGGGAGGCAGCAGCAGGGAAAAACCAGCTTGAACCAAAGGCGAGCCTGCGAGCTGCCCCCGCATCCCTGCGGCGAGAGAATCCCCTCAGCCTCCGCTGCTCACACACCTCCACATCAGCCCTGCTGAGCCTAAAAATAGCAACCCAGCATCCTGTGCCTGCTCAGCCACGGATGCAGCCTGCTCTTGCCTTTTTAAAGAGCAGTTGTAGCACGTACGAGAGTCTGGGGGAGGACAAAAAGATGAATAAACACATTTCCTGAGCGGGGAGAAGCCTGCAATGCCCTTTTCTATTGGCATCACCCGGGGTGCTACGAGATCCCTGCTCTCCCTGGCAGAGGCAGGGCCTGCTGGTGCCTTCCAGCAGGGACAGCAGGATGTCACCGTGCCCTCGGCAGCAGGGAAGTGCCCGGGAGTGTGGTCTTGTCCTCCCACATCCCATTTGGGAAGCTGCAGCATCCCCGGGACACCCCATCTCCTAATTCCCATCTGCTGGCCGAGATGCCCACAGAAAGGAGGTTTTTTGTTATGAACATCCCTACCTGGGCTCCAGAGGGGCAGGGTTGAGCTCCAGAGCTCCTTTCCCAGAGCTGCTTTAGGGCAGGGAGCAGACAGAGCCTCCCCACCTCTACCCCATCCCCAGCTGCAAGCCCGAGGGTTTTCCTGCTCTGCCTGGGCTGCTTTCTCTGTGTCACCCCTGCCGAGCACAGTTGTCCCCATCAGTATTTCAGTCATGTCCCTGCTCCTCGTCCCTCCAGGGGCTGGGATGGGGGACGGAGCTCCTGGATGTGCAGCAGTGGCAGGGCTCAGAGGGGACAGGCAGGACCCAGCTGGGAGAAGGTGGCATTGCTGCTCCTGGAGATTTGTGAGCAAGGGTTTGGCACCCTGGGGCAGCACCCAGAGGGCTCAGCAGGCTGGGGGTGCTGCTGGAGGCTTTGGGGGGAGGGAACTTCCAAAGAGTTGGGAGCGCTGGGCTCACTTCCAGCCCTGCCACGAGTCCTGTGTGGCCCTGGGCGAGTGACAAGGGTGACACTGGCCTGTGGGCACAGGAGGCAGAGCTCTCCCTGCAGTCCCCAGGGCTGGCACAGGGCTGTGCCACCCACCCTGAGCTGTGCCACCGCCACGGTGTCACCCAGCCTGCGACACGCCCCAGCAGGACAAGAGGGAGGTGCCACCCGAGCCACTGCACTGCCACCGGGCTCCATGGGTGTCCCCAGAGCAGGGCACAGTCCTGGCAGCCTGAGCCAGCTGCGCTTGGGGAGTTTTTGGCTCCAGGCTCCCTGAGGAGCTGCTCAGCCTCCCACCAGCCCCATGGCACAGTGTCACCCTCCTGGCATGGGGCTGCTTGGAGCCCTGCAGTGGGCACAGTCCCCACTGTCCCCTCCTCAGTCCCACTGTCCCCTCCACCCCACAAGAACTTGTTCCCATCGGAGCTCCTCTGCGTTAACGGGTCAGAACAAAACCAGTGTGGGAGAAGGGGTGGAACAGCCCAGTGCTGCTCCCCGTGCCGAGCTCCCCACCTCGCTGGCAGCACTAAATATTCCTCATTTCCTTGGTAAAACTTCATTCCCAGGAAATGAGGGTCTGTGGGATGTAATTAATGGGGAACACTGCCTGCACCACGGGAGACAGTGCAGCAGTGTCCAGAGCTGCAGAGGGGGAAGGAAGCACAAGCCCACGTTTGTGGGCAGCAGCAGCAGTGCACGTGTCCCCACGGGCTGGGACGGATGTGCTGCCTCCCTTGGAATAACTCGGAGGTTGTGGCACAAAAAAAAAAAAAAAAAAACAAAACAAAAAAAGGAGGCGTTTGTTTGGCTTCTCTGCGCCAGAGCGTGGCCATGCATAACAGCTCTGTTAATTAATGCAAATGATCCCTGCCCAAAGGGAGGCCTGTTCTCTCCGCACAAAAAAACCATATTTTGCTGGGAGTGAAAAGAAGTGTGCTGAGCAATAAACAGGGAACAGAGGATCCTCCAGGGAGAAGTTCCGAGCCTGCCCTTTCCCCAGGAAGGCCCTGGAGAATAGCTTTTTGTTGACAGCCTGGATGGGGATTTTGTGTCTGGCAGGAGGGCTGGGAGGCAGCAGGGCCACATCCTGTGCAGCTGCTCAGACGGTGGGGACAGGGGATCAGGGGACAGCCCCCATGCCCGCAGGCCTGACACGCAGTCAGGCTTCAATCCTTCCCCTCCATGCGTCCCCATCCCTTTGTGCCACATCCCTGCGTGCCTCTCTGCTGGAAAATCGGCTGTTTGTGCACAGCTCTGCGGCTCCCACACGAGTGCTGCCTCTGGAGAAGGCACAAAGCCCTCGCTGGCACTCAGCTCGAGCCCAGGGTGTCACAGCAGCACAAACCAGGTCTGCAAGGTGGCACCGTGGGGCCAGGTCCCCTTCCAGGGCTGGGGCCAGGGCAGTGCCCTCCAAAATGGCACAGCCAAACTCTTGGATCCCTGGGGAGGGAGAGGATCACAGTGGAGCAGCATTTTTTCGTCAATAATCAAATGCCAGGGCTGTTTTCACAGCTACAGCAGATCTGCACTGCCCTTACCCCTCAAACTCAGATATCCCAAATTATTCCTACTTCCAGAGGGCCGATTACAAAATAAATTGCATTCCCACCTTTCCTGCTCCCTTCCCCACAATAAACACGAGCAGAGAGGATGGGAACCGTTCAGCTGTGCCTGTCCAGGAGCCAGATGCAAAGCAGGCACTAAATCCAGGCAGCTGTCCCCACCAGGATGTGTCACAGCAGTGCCACTGACACAGAAAATGAAACGCCCTGGGGTTCAGTCCTTTCTCAGCCTGCACCCAGGGAGCTCCCACGGGCACTGACAGTGGGCAGCAGCTCCAGCTCACGCCAGCTTCATTGTGAGCTCGGCCTGGGAGAGCTCAGCCTGGGAGAGCTCGGCCTGGGAGAGCTCGGCCTGGGAGAGCCAGCGCTGGCAAGGAGCAGAGGGAGGGAGCTGCTCCGGCAGCAGGGGGATGCTCTGAGCTGCAGATCCTCAGCGCTCCCCACGGCGGAGTCTTGCACCTGTGCAGAGGTCAGGGCTGAGATTTTGGATGGAATGTGGCAGCAAGGGAGCTGTCCCTCCTGGAACCAGCCCTGCCTTCCGGGGGGAGCAGGAACTGGGGAGCTGGCAGTGCCAGGGAAGCTGGAACCCCTCGGTGGGGACGGGAGAACACACAAATGGCGTGAGCAGCAGGGACCAGGAGCACAGCCCGGCCCTAAAAACCCCTCCAAACCTCCTCTCCTCCATTCCCTCTGCCCCTGCTGCTCCTGCAGCTCGCTGGAATGGATCTGCTGCGAGGGAGCCTCAAGGCAGGGCAGGGCAGCGCAGGCAGCGCTGAGTCTGCAGGACTGAGAATCCCCAGCTCCCAGGAGGGCTGGGGCTGTTCTTTATTTATTTTTTTTTTTTTTTAATGAATTAGGCATAACTGACACGCACTGAATCCTCCTGTCTAGACATCTGCAGAGAAGTGACAAGCTGCCAGGGAGGATGTGGAGCCTCGGCAAGGGGGTGGGGAGGACAGGGAAAAGCTGCGCTCGGTTGCCAGCTCCAGGCACAGAGACAGTGCTGGCTCCAGGCAAGAAGGGCACCCAGCACACTGACCTCGGCAGAGCCTCTCAGCCCCTCCCTGGGCTGTCATCAGTGAGCCCTGGTGCACACACCAGTCCCTCCTAATTAAAGCCGAGCTCCTCGTTATTCCCTGGGGAGTTCTGTTTGGAAGCTCCAAGCTGCTCTCAGTCACCCCAGAAAGTGAGAGGAGGGAGCACGAGGCACAGGCTCAATGCCCTGGGGCATTCTCGTATCACAGAGGGATGAAGGGCATCCTCATCATCCTCATCTCCGTGCCCAGAACCTCGTCCTCACCTCCCACAGGCAGCAGCTCTTCCTTCAGACACCTCCAAACTCAGCTTTTGTCTCCCGTGTTTTGCTGCTCCAAGCAAAACTCCATGCTTGAGGGATTCCGAGGCATCTGCGCCAATATTTGGGTCATTTTCAAGTAATTGGTCGTGAGGGTCAGGACTGGAGGAGGTTTGGGACTGCTGAACTCCCGGGTTAGGGAGGAACAAGGAATGGAAATGGATTCTTGCCTTTGCATTCAGCAAAATGTGCTGGTCCCCAGCTGCACTGGGGTTAGACTGCAGCTCCCGCAGTCCAGCACAAAGCACACCAAAAGCTGAGCAGAAGGAGCCCTGTGGCTCTGAGAGGAGCTGGAAATGTGGGTCATGTCCTGATTCCCCTTCCCAGTGTCCCCAGCAGCCACGGCAGAGGAGCCTCTGTCGCATCCCGTGCTGCTTTATGGCATGGGCAGTGCCAACCCCGGCACACACAGCAAGAGCCCTGCCCAGGCAGCAGTGCCAGGCCCAGCTCGGGTGCACTGCCCATCCTCTGGCACAATCTCTGTCCCCAGCTCGTTTTTCAGACAGGTAAACACAAGGGGAGAGTGCTCAGGCAGCCTGAGCTGGGCACATCCACCCTCCTGCTCCCTCTCTGCAGCATCCTTGGTCCCAGGAGGGACTGTGTCCTTCAGCTCTCTGCTGTGCCAGCTGCTCGTGGCTCCAGGGGACAGTGGGCCAGCTCAGAGCGGGTCACCACTGCCCAGCAGTGCCCTGGTGTCACAGGACACTGATGAATTTGGGGAGACTCTGCAGGAGACACCACTTGGCTTCTAAAGGGAAGGATAACTCCATGACATGGGGCAGCAGCAGCAGGGAAAGCAGGAAAAAGCACTCGGATCTGCTGGCTGCAACCAGCCAGGGAGATCTCTTATAGATGGACAGGACACAAAATAATTCTGCTGCCTCTCCAAAGCAGGAGGTCACCAGTGGGCATTGCCTGGCTCAGCCCTCTCACACCACGTTCAGGGATGGTTCCCAAAGCCTCCTCCAGCCCCTCTCTGCCAACACAGACCAGCCCAGCTCTGCACCTCCTGCTCTCAACAAGCTCTGTGGAGCAGTGGGAAAGTCTTTCCAAGCCAGGAAACAGAAGGATTCCCTCACATCTTCTGGCAAGCAGCAGCACAGGCCACAGCCCCAAACACTGAGCTATGAGGAGCATGTGACACCCTGGCCTTGAGCTCACTGGCACAACGGGGGCCTGCCAAGGCCAGCAGGTCCCAGACGCTGGGAATTGCAGCTGGAGGAGCTCGAATTCCGGTCCCCGAGGAGCCACATCCTTTAGGGATGGTTTGCAGCAGGCCAGGCAGAGCAGATGGAGCCTCTCAGGCCTCCCAAGCCCAGCCTGCAGGGCTCCAGCTCCTGAGGAGCTCCAGGAGGCACCACTGGGACTCGAGCGGGGCTGCTCGAGTTCTGGAGCTGCTGAGCCTGAAACGCAGCAAAGCAAGGACCCAGAGCAGGCTCCCCAGCAGATCTCCAGCCTTCAGAGGACGCCTGCTTTGATTTGCACTCCGTCCCCAGAGAGCCGGGCTGGCGCGAGGGAGCGGGGGCAGATGGCTGCTGTCTGTGCTGGCAGAACAAAGCCGTGCCAGTGCCACCCCCACCGAGCTGCCCTCGGCTGGCAGGAGGCACAGGGACCATCCCAGCTCCCCGAGATGCTCGGGAGCAGCTCCGTTTGGATGCTGGGCTCCCAAGCCAAGGGAGCAGGTGCCTGTTCCGCCTGCCAGCTCCTGGTGCGCTCGGAATCAGCCGCTCTTTGCTGTGATTCATTAATCACTCAGCGCTCAGGAAGGAAACTCAGATCTCTACACCCAACATCTCCCCGAGTCTTACTCACTGCTGTGCTGAGTAAAGGATTTCCAGCAGATGTTCACGGGTCAGGAGAGAAACTCGGGGTGCAGAGGGAAGGGATTGCAGAGTGGGGTTTGCTTTGGCTGCAGGGATGAAAACCAAAAGGCCACTGGACACTGAAGGGTCAGTGAGCCCCAAAACACCGGGCCTGTAACAAACCAGCACCTCTTGGTGCTAGAGGCACCCAGAAACATCCACGTGTTGCTGAATCACTCCAGAATCACCTCCAGCAATGCAGAGCCCCCCCCGGAATAACGCTGTGGGACAGCAGGAAGTCACAGAGAGCCACCAGAGCAAGGCCAGTGCTCCTGCGGGCTGGCACAGAAGGGACAGCGCGGGGACAGCCACCTTCTCCTTCCTTGCCGAGGTGCAGGGCTCTGTTCCCCGGAGAGGGAGGCGTTTGCTCAGCCAGCAGAACCAGCCCAGCTGCCAGCCTGGCCTGAGCTGCCGGGACCAGCTCCAGCTCCAGCTCCAGCAGCAGCAGCGATGCTGTGGCTCAAGGAGAGCCCTCTGCCCTGACAGCCACTGCAGAGGCCACAGAAGAGCTGCGTCCCACGGTCCCCACAAGTTTCCGGGAAAACGCTTCTCCCCCGTGCCCTTCAGCCGCCGCCAGCACCGAGCCCCCGAGCGCGGCACCGAGGGCAGGGGACACGGCCGGGCCAGCCCCGCTCTGCGGCGGCTCCCGGCGCCCCGGAGCTGCGGCTCTCCCCTTTTCCAACGGGATCCAGCCAGGACTTGGCAGAGGACGGGGAAGGAGGGCACAGGGATGCTGCCGGCCCCGGGGGTGATGCCGCGGTGCAGAGAGAGCGGCCACAGAGGCTGGGAAGGGCTGTTCCAAACCTCCGCAAATATTTGGAAACGACACCAGTTGTGCCAAAACCTTCGGGAGCGGCGCCGGTGGCACCCCCGGACGTGCGGCGTGGTACCCCGAAAGCAAACTTGCTCTCCGCGGAGGGATGCGCAGGGGCAGCGCCGGGAGTGATGGAGCGGCAGCTCCTCCGGGGGTCCCCCCATCATCCCCGGTGCCCCCTCCGCTGTGCCCCCATCCCGTTACCCCTCCGCTCCCCCTCCTCCCGCGGGTCTGAGCGCCCCGGCCCTGCCGGGAAGAGGGACAGCGGGAGAGAGAGAGGAGGAAGAAGAGGGAGAGGAAGAGGCAGACGGAGAGGAAGAGAAGAGGAGGTGCGGGCGGCAGGGCCGTGCCCCGGCGGTACTCACGGCTCCGGGGCGGCCACGGCCCAAGCCGGGGGATGCTGCGGGTCGCCGCTACACCCGCACCGCTACGGCCGGCCCCGCGCCGGGGATTCGGGGCGGGCCGGGGGCGGGCAGGTGCGCGGCGGTGGCGGCGGCGGCTCCTGCGGGAGCCGGGGCGGCCCCGCGGCTGCGGCTTCCTCCGTCACCCGGAATAACCCCGAGGCGCGGCGCGGGAGGCGCGGCCCGGCCCCGCACGTGTGTCCGTGTGCGGGCCCGGCGCAGCGAAGCGAGCGGCACCGGCCCCGCTGCGGGCCCGGCACCGGCACCGGCACCGGGGGCGGGGCCAGCGCGCGGGGGCGGGGCTAAACGGGACAATGAGGCGGGGCGATGCGGACAGGCTCCGCCCCCTGGTGCCGCGCGCCGCACAAAGGGCGAGAGGGGCGGGGTTAATGAGGGGGCGTGGTCAGCGCCGGGTGGGTGTGGCCTGAAGGGGGTGTCCCAAAATAATTTAGGCAGGGAGAGAGGTTTGGGGTCGTGGGGGCCAGCGTGGGGCCGGTCCGCACCTTGTCACCACCCAGAGCACTGAGTGCCACCTCCAGGAGCTCCTTGGGCACCTCCAGGGGTGGGCGCTCCAACGCCGCGCTGTGCAGCCCCTGCCAAGGCCTGGTCACCCTCTCCACGGGGAAATTCCTCCCGATGTCCATCCTCAAACCATGCCTGGTGCACCTCAGAACTCCGTCCTCGTGTCCTGTCACTTGGTACACGGACAGAGTGACCACCGTCGTGCTACGTGGACAGAGAGAGTGACCACCATTGTATTGCATGGACAGAGAGAGTGACCACCGTCGTGTTACATGGACAGAGAGAGTGACCACCATTGTATTGCATGGACAGAGAGAGTGACCACCATTGTGCTACATGGACAGAGAGAGTGACCACCATTGTATTGCATGGACAGAGAGAGTGACCACCATTGTGCTACATGGACAGAGAGAGTGACCACCATTGTATTGCATGGACAGAGAGAGTGACCACCATTGTGCTACATGGACAGAGAGAGTGACCACCATTGTATTGCATGGACAGAGAGAGTGACCACCGTCGTGCTACATGGACAGAGAGAGTGACCACCATTGTATTGCATGGACAGAGAGAGTGACCACCATTGTATTGCATGGACAGAGAGAGTGACCACCATTGTATTGCATGGACAGAGAGAGTGGCCACCATCATGCTACATGGAAAGAGAGAGTGACCACCATCGTGTTACATGGACAGGGAGAGTGACCACTACTTGGCTACAGCCTCCTGTCAGGTTGGTGTGGAAGGTGAGAGCGTCCCCCCTGAGCCTCCTTTTCTTCAGGCTCAGCTGCTGCTCATAGGAGGTGTGGTGCAGAGCCTTCCCCAGCTCCATTCCCCTTCCTCGGACACACTGCAGCCCCTCAATGCCCTTCCAGGGGACACACTGCAGCACCCCAGTGGCCTTCCCGAACTGAGCGGCCCAGAACCGGACAGGGCACTCGGGGCACGGCCTCTGCAGGGCGGAGAACGCGACAGTCGCGTCCCTGAGCGCGCTAGCCCCGCTAGCCCCGCTAGCCCCGGTTCTGCCCGGGAATGGCCGGGACGGAGGGATCGGCGGGAGGGGCGGGGCCAACACAGCGGGGCGGAGCCAGCGCTGTTGTGGGGCGTGGTCAAGAATGAAAACTACCTGATTTGCATAACTATGGGCGTGGTTTTGTCGCCCCGCCCCGCCTGCGCTACGCGCCGGGACCGGAAGCGGCGGCCGCGTGGCGGAGGCAAGATGGCGGCCCCCGGGAGGAGGTGAGCGCCGCACCGGAGGGGATCGGGAGGATCCCGGACACGCCGGGATGAGCCTTCTCCTCACATTCTCCTTTCTCCCCCTTTACTCCCTCGTTTTTCCCCCGCTCACGCGCTCCTTTCCCCCCTCACACTCTCCCTTCTCCCCTCACGCGCTCCTTTCCCCCACTCAAGTGCTCCTTTCGCCCCTCACACGTTCCTTTCTCCCCTCACACTCTTTTTCCCCCTCTCTGGTGCTCCTTCCCCCCCTCACACGCTCCTTTCCCCCCTTACGCGCTCCTTTCCCCCCTCACACGCTCCTTTCCCCCTCACACGCTCCTTTCCCCCCTCAGGCGCTCCTTTCTCCCCTCACACGCTCCTTTCTCCCCTCACACTCTCCTTTCTCCCCTCACACGCTCCTTTCTCCCCTCACACTCTCCTTTCTCCCCTCACACTCTCCTTTCCCCCCTCAGGCGCTCCTTTCCCCCCTCAGGCGCTCCTTTCCCCCTCACACGCTCCTTTCCCCCCTCACATGCTCCTTTCCCCCCTCAGGCGCTCCTTTCCCCCCTCACACGCTCCTTTCCCCCTCACACGCTCCTTTCCCCCTCACACGCTCCTTTCCCCCCTCACATTCTGTTTCCCCCCGCAGGAAGCTGGCGGAGCTGAGCGTGGACGAGTTCCTGGCTGCGGGCTCGGACTCGGAGCATGACGGCGGCTGGGAGGAGGAGGAGGAGGAGAAGGAGGAAGGCGGCCGGGCCCTTAACGGCGCTGCGAGGCGGAGGCGGCCGAGCGGGAAGGCGGCCCAGGGGCTGCAGGCACGGCCGGGCAGGTGAGGGAGGGCTCAGCCTGGAGAAAAGGAGCTTTTGTTTTCTTTCCACAACTCCCTGACAGGAGGGGACAGCCCCTGGTGGGGCTCTGCTCCCGGGGAACGGGGACAGGAGGAGAGGGAATGGCCTCAGTGTCACCAGGGGAGGTTCAGGTTGGACATCAGGAGGAATTTCTCCGTGGAAAGGGTGGTCAGGCGTTGCCCAGGGAGGTGGTGCAGTCCCTGGAGCAATTCTGAGGAACTGAGAAACAGATCTGTGATGGTTTTTCCAGGCGTTTTCATCTCTCCCAGTGCGATCTGGCGTCTCGCTATCAAGATTTCTTAATCCTTAACGAAGTGGTTTTGTCACAGCCTCAGCAGAACTTTGAGCAGTGAATGAACAGCAAATTCTCTCCCAGCAGGAAGAAGGGAAAGGCATCTGAGCACAAGGATCAGCTCTCCAGGCTGAAGGACAGAGACCCCGAGTTTTATAAGTTTCTGGAGGAGAACGATCGCAAGCTGCTGGACTTTGATGCCTCAGACAGCTCTGAGGAGGAGGAGGCTCTGCACAGACCCCCTGACACCCTCGAGGTACCTGGCTGGGATCAGTGAACTCAGTTCCACGGGCAGTGTTTGTGTTCCAGCCCCGAATCGTGGCATGATTTGAGTTGGAAAGGGCCTTAAAACTCACCCAGTTCCAAGCCCATGCTGCTCCAAGCCCTGTCCAGCCTGGCCTTGGGCACTGCCCGGGGTGGAGCAGCCCCAGCTCCCCTGTGCCACCCTCACAGGGAGGAGTTCATTCCCAATATCCCACCTGAACCACCCCTGCTTTGCACAGGGTGCTGAGAACAGCCTAATGAATCAGCCCAGCCTGCCTCCCTCCTCATCAGTGCTCACTAAAGGAGCTGGGGCCAGGCAGGGCCTGTAAAAACCTTTCCTCAGTCCCTCCTGCTGGTCTCTCTAGGAAGCCAGTGATGAGGATGAAGATGATGAAGACGAAGAACAAGAAAAAGCCAAAAGGAAGAAAGTTTCCTTCATCCACGTGAGCTTGAAGATGGTGGAGGAGTGGAAGAAAGGTGCCCAGGTGAGCAGGGGGTTGGAACACACAGCACTGCAGAGTTCTCCTCTCTGCCTATAAAAGGGCCAACTTGGGATTTGTTCACCTGGCACAACATTTATTTATTTATTTGTTCATCTGGCACAAAATTTATGTCCCAAGCCCCCAGAGCTCTTGTGCCTTCAGCATGACTTTGGGCTGCAAGATTCAAGTATTTCCATTCCCTATGAGGGAGAAGCTGCAGAAATGTGGCTCAGAAGAGGCCAGAATGATCAAATTTGGGTTTTTTTACCCTCTGGCAGCTCCAAGAGCTTTCTTAGTCACATATTTAGTAGTGATGGAATAGCTGAGGGGAATGAAGCTCACACTGGGAGTTGCTTGCAGCTGATTAATTCCTTCTCAAGCCTCAGCAATTAAAAGCCAGTTTTAGGGGAGGTGAAGGCCACTGAGTTTATTAACCCTGCCCTGATGCTTGAGGCTGGAGCTCTTTTTGCCATCAAATTCCCAGTGAATTCCAGTACCCCTGTCCTAGCCAGGAGCTTCAGAGTTCCAGGAGATCCCTTGCTTCTCCTCCTCAGCAGCCCCTTTTCTTCTTTCCCCAGAGGAATCTCACCCCAAAACTCTTCCATGAGATCACCCAAGCCTACAAGGCAGCTGTGGCCACCACCAGAGGTGACAGTGGTGGTGACCCCAGCAAGTTCCAGGTGACTGACACTGCAGGTGAGGGAAGGGAAATCATCTGGGGGGGGAGTTGAGCTGTGGGAGAGAGGGGAGATGAGCCCTGGGAGGAGTTAATTCACCCTGTCACTTTGTTAGGGAGCTTGTCTTGCTGTGCTGCTCTGGGATCTTTTCTTTCAAGGGTTCTTGGTGCTGTTTCCTTGGGGAGGTGGCCCCTGTGCCTTCCAGTCTTCAGTAAAAAATTGACTGTAAGGCAGACTGGGGGTGTCTAGAAGGAAATGCAGGAGCTGTGCCATGGAAATCACTGGCTCCAGTTCCTCAGGGACCTCTTTTCCCATTAGGAGAACCAGGAATCCATGGAAAATCACTGACAAATGCTTTCCTGGCTTGTTTCACCCAGTGTTCAACACCCTGGTGTCCTTCTGTATCCGGGACCTGTTCCACCACCTGCACAAGCTGCTGCTCCCCAAAGCCCCCAAGAACAAGCTCAAGTAAGTCTTTGGGGGGAGATTGAGACCCTCAGGAAAGCTTCTGGGGATTTCCAGAGCTGCCTTTGGGCCTGGGAAAGGGGTGCCAGCTCTTCCCAAACACTGGGTGCCTGGTGATGCTCACAGGCTTCTTCTTTTCTTCCCCCCACTTGTGTCCCCTGCAGTATCAAACTCCAGGTGTTTGCAGAGGATGTGTGGCTTCAGGGAGGTCTGGAATTTCCTGTGCTTGCACTCAGGGGGCAGTTCAGGCACTGAGAATTCATTTCAGAGGGAGGGAGCAACCTTTCTGCAGAGTGTGACCCCAGCTCATGCTTTGCAGGCAGCTGTTGGTGCAAATGAGATCTTGCTGCTCATTTTGCTGCTGAAATCTGATTTATTTGGGTTTTTTTTTAAAGCTAAACCAAACTCTTGCTCCTTTCCAGAATGGTTCTCCCTTCCACCAGCCCCCTCTGGGGAAAGCTACGACTGGACATCAAAGTTTATCTTGGCTGTACCATACAAGTAAGAAACACCATCATTTTCTCTTTGTGGGGTCAGTCTGTGCCTTGCTGGGCTGTTTAGGATATTTTGGGGTGAGGCAGATGGGGTTTGCCCCTCTGAGATTTGTGTTCATTGTTTCCCTGTGTTGTTTTGGAATTATTTGGTCCAATTAACAATTTGGAGGTTCAGAGGATGCTTGGGTCAGAATAGGTAAGGCAGTAAAGAAGGGTTGAATTAACATTCTGGCAGCTCTTTCTGTTTTAATTTGTCTGGCAGATTAATATTTAATAGGCTTTAAAGGAGTTTGCAGTCTGTGTTCCTGCATTCTGCATCATTAATTCATTTTTTGGTGCTGTGATCTCTCCACTTGAGGCAAACACTGAGATGTTCTGTTGGTGACTTCACATGAGGCATCTCTGACTGATAAAGTTCCATCCCATCCATGCAAAACTTCTGCTGTTTCAGAGATGATTTATGGATTGTTTCTGAAGGAAACTCCTACCCCCACTTCATTTTGAGATTGCTTTGTTAGCGTCCCCAAATTGGAATATTAAAACCAAACCAACACTGATTGTTCAGCAGTGATTCTGAATGCACTGATTCTTCCCTTGAGGGAAGGGATAGCAGGAGTGTCAGCCCAGGAGCTGCTGTGCCTCAGCTGGGAGCTGGCACAATGACTTAGCAGAAAGAGCAATTTGATCAGGAGAGCTTTTTATTTTTTTTTTTTTCCTCCCCTCAAGCTGTGGTGCCTGTCTGCAGCAGCAGAGCAGTGCAGACAAGGAAAAGCTGGGAATGCAGTCCCTGGGAGCAATCCCTGCTCCTGGGCTGGCTCTGAGAGCCCTCAGCCCCAGCCTTCACCACAGTGGGTTTTCTGGCACCATTTCTGAACAAAATCTTCTCCTTTTGGTGTCTGAGGGACTTGGCCAAGTCTGCTCAGTCCAGAGTCCTTGCAGAGCAAGGAGGACAGTGAGGAGGCAAATTAAATGTGGACAAAATGCCTGTGCTGCTTCCAGCAGCTGGGACTGTGTCAGGCAGAGCCTCTCAGAGTCACCTGGAGCTCACCTTGCCTTCAGGTTGGAAACTGGGTTTGTCTGCAGTGAGCTGAGCTGGACAAGCTGCAGACAGAGATTTGGTTCTTCACATTTTGTCAGAGCCTTTCTCCTTGAGGGAGAGTTAACCCAAATACCCAAAGAATTCCAGCCTCCCACTCAGAAATCCTGCAGAAGTCCAGTGTGCTGTCAGGCAGCTCAGGTGATGTTTCCCTGTGCAGGCTGAGGGTGGGTTTGGCCATTTTGGTGTCCTGCACCGCAGACAAACGGACATTTTGCAGCATCCACAAGGGAGGTGCTGTGTGATGAGCTCAGGGCCATCAGCCATGCAGGGGCAGCAGCCTGAGCTCCCATTTCCAGGCTGAGGGACCTGCAGGGCAGCTCTTTAGCCTCTGCTCCTCCCCTGGTCCAGCTGCTGGGCTTTGTGTGAGCTCCTTCCTGACTGAGCAGTGTTTGGAAGCAGCGAAATGCAGCTGGCACAGGGAGGGTGGTGAGCCCTGCCTGCACACTGGGGGTGTTTTGCTCTCCTCCACAGCTGCTGTCGTGCCTGACAGAGGCCTCAGTGGGAGCAGCAGTCCTGCAGCACGTCAACTGCACAGTCCCATATTACCTGTCCTTCCCAAAGCAGTGCCGGGCCCTGCTCAAGGTAAGGGGGTGTGCTGGGATGTGCCATTGGCATCTGAGATGCTTTTTCCCCTCCTTTCAGCTGGGCATTTGTGGTGTTTGGGCCTGATCCCCTGGCAGTCAGTCCCTTGTAGTGTTCCCTGCTGTTCCTGGAGAGCATTCCTGCCTCTCTCCAGGTGCCACGAGGTGATGCCAGGCTGAGGTGAGTGTGTGGGTGGCTCTGTTTGTAGCTGCTGCTCCCCAGGGAGGTGTTTTGGGAAGCTGCTTCCTCCTCCCAGATGGAGGAATTGCTGCCAGGCCCTGGGAATGTCTGTGCTGCCTCTCCACTCGGGGAGCTGGGGGTGGAATATTTCTGTGGCAGCTCAGTCACAACTGCTGAGCGTGAGCAACAACACAGGAAGGGGTGGGGAGACACCCAGGGCAGCAGGGTGGCATCTGAGTGGAAGCTGCAGCTCTGGAAGGAGGCAGGGAAGCCTTTGGTGGTGGAGATGACTGGAGTCATGCAGGGCTGGAGGCTGGCACACCTCACAGCTGCTGCAAGCATTTCTGAGAGGGCTTTTCCAGCCCTGCAGTGAGCCCTCTCTGTGCTGTGCATTTCACTGGTGCAGCTGAGCTGACTGGTTGTGGGGGGCACCAGGTGCTTCCTGCCAGGGCCAGGTGAACCTGGGGGAGGTGGAATCACTCAGGAGAGTTCAAATGAGTGTTTAACCACACAAATAAAAGTTGTGTATTTTTTAGAGGTGCTGGTTTTGGACAGGTTCCTTTATTGACCATGGAAACATCAGCCTGGGCTGGTGTGAGGACAGAAGGGCTGCCAGTGACTGACAGCACATTGTGTCACCTCTGTGTCACCTCTGTGTCACCTCTGTGTCACCTCCATCTCACCTGCCTCCTTGGTGCCCTCTTGCTGGGCAGGAGGGAGGTTCAGGCCTACCTGTGGCCAGCGAGGAGCTCTTTGTGCCTTCACTCACTTGTCCCTGTGGTTTATCCCAGCAAACCATCACTCTGTGGAGCACAGGGGAGGAGACAGTCAGGGTCCTGGCCTTCCTGGTGCTGAACAAGATCTGCAGGTACAAGAAGGAGGTTTACCTCAGCCCCCTGGTCAAGGTAAGCCTGGCTCTTCCTGAGATCTGCACCTTTTCTTCCTCACGTTGTGTGCAAATGCCTCAGAGCCTTGAGCTGCAGGGGAGCAGGTGCTGGAGGTGATGCTGGCAGCCTCCAGAAAAGCAAACAGGGCAGAAATTCTGTCAGGTCAGGGTGATTCCTGCTTCCCACTGCTGCCCTTCCTGCTGGGGGCACGGAGACTGAGCAGGGGAGCTCTCTGGTGCCTGTTGAATCTTCCTCCCCCAGACTCCTGAGTGCTGACGCCCTCCTGAGCTGCTCTGACCTTTCAGCTGAGTCCCCAGGTGTATTTTCCTGCCACAGGGGCACCTGAGCAGGAGAGCTGTGCCCAGCCATCCCCACGTGTGGCTCAGCCCCTCCTGCAGCCTTGTCCTCTTGCTGCCAAGCAGTGGTGGGCACATCTCCAAGCCTCCTGTCTCCCCTGGAGAAGGAGCAGGCCGGGTTATTCCTTTCTGTGATCAAAGCAACACTTCAGCCCTGGTTTGGTGTTAAATATAAGTAAAACCTTACAGAAGAAAGGCCTTGTAAAACATAGTTTGGGCCTTACTTCTCTAGCTAAGAGACTATGAGTATTCTGCTGGGAACTAAGCTAGTAAGTTTCCATAAGAATAAAATCCTATAACAGTGAAAATTTGCTTATTCTCCTGAGAAAGAATTCTAAGGCTGTAACTGTTAACAGCACTTGTAAAAACTATCCTGAATCATTAAAAGAAAAAATGCAAATATCTAAAAAGAGCCACAGGCATGTAACCACCTCTAGTGAAGTAACCAATCAAACAAGGCAACAACTACTTACCAACCAATTAGAATTAGGCACAATGCTTTCAAAAATCCCTATAAATTCAGGCTATGATTATTTCACTGCTTTATGTTTATTATTTAATTTAAATAATAATATTAATATACCAATTATTTATAATTAATTCACTTCTTTCACTGCTTAAAGAAGAGTGTGCCTCATCAATCTCTAAGGTGAGGTCACAGGGACAGTTTGGTCACACTGGGAGGGGCAGAGG
The DNA here is from genome assembly GCF_026979565.1 of Vidua chalybeata. Classification (NCBI taxonomy): domain Eukaryota; kingdom Metazoa; phylum Chordata; class Aves; order Passeriformes; family Viduidae; genus Vidua; species Vidua chalybeata. The sequence goes on from NC_071551.1 coordinate 7,076,812, forward strand.
AGTCCGAGAATGCTTTTTGCTCTGTTTTACATTGCTGCTTTCTCATCCTCTTCCCCTGGCAGCAAATGTACATTGCCTTTGTGAAGAACTCCAGGTTCACCTCTCCCAACGTGCTGCCCATGATCAACTTCATGCAGCGCACGCTGACCGAGATGCTGGCCCTGGACAGCCCCACCTCCTACCAGCACAGCTTCATCTACATCCGCCAGCTGGCCATCCACCTGCGCAGCGCCATGACCCTCAGGAAGAAGGTGGGTGCCGGAGCCTTCCCCGGATTGGGGTGACTCCGGATGGTGGTAAAGTCTCTCCTCCAACCCGTGCCTTCAAAGAAAGACTCAGTAGTCTTCAGTCGTCCGGTCTCAAGGTAGTTTATTGCATGTTATCTCAAGGCACACAGACTCCCTGACATTGTCCCTGACTCTGTCTGTTCCCGTCTCCGGCTGTCCCCGTCTCTCCTCCCCGAGGGGCTGGTGCCATCTTTTATATCACACATTACGTATTAGGTGTTTATAGTTTTTCCCCAATGCCTACTACCTATGTTGAACAGTGACTTTCTACTCTAAACCAATCTGTGAGTGCCAACACCACCAAGAACATGGAGAATAGGAAGAAGAAAGAAGGAGGACAGGGCACGCCCAAATCCCTCCATCTTAGAACCTCTGACCCCCATGTACAAACCTTAGACCCCCCTGTACAAGGCCTAAAACCCCCCTGTACAGCACTCAAAAATCCTACCTTTCACTTTGTGACTACTTCTATTATAATATCTAAACTTTTGTGATTTCTTGTTCTTCCTGCAAGGTTGGTAAATTGTTCCATGGGTCAAACTCAAGACCACAGGGGTCCCTGGCCGCCTGCCAGGGTCTCAGAGGCTTCTGCCCTGGGCCCAGAACATCCAAGAGTGTCTGAGGGACACCTTGGGTTCCGACAGGTGGGCACCCTCCTCATCCTCAGGGGGCTCCCTGGAACAGGGAACAGGCCTGGGCAGGGTTGCAGGAGTAAAGTGTGGGTTTATTAAAAGGCCTTCACAGGATACGCCTTGGGCAGTGCAGGAGCGTGGTGGAGGCTCTGTTGCTGTTGGCTGAGAAGGGACACACGTTCACCAGAGGCTGGCTGGCATAATGCACCGTTTATCTTGGACTGCTCCTTGGTGTAAGCTCTGATCCAGGTGCACTTGATTGGTCATTCAGTTAATACATTTCACCCGATTGGCTAATTAACAAAAAGCCCTTCTTATAAACGACCTTTGAGAACAACAAAAAAAACAGAGGGTAGGAAAAACAACCCCTGCAGGTTGTTTATAATAATAAGCTATCATTGTTTATCTTCAACTCCCTAAAATCTGGGAAAACTTCTCTAGTTTTCTCACTCTCTGATCAGGCTGTCACATCCACAAGGCTCCACCCAGGATGGACTCCAAGTCACGAGTTTTCACACTTTTATAAGTTTTGGTCCATTTCCACATTGGGGTTCATTGTCCAATTCCAGCTCCAGGTTGTGCAGTCCCATCCTCCCACTTTACTCTCCTGTTGATTGCACTTTTTTGGGGCCGAAGCTGCAGTGGTGTCCTTGGTTCTGGGGCTGGAAAAGGATTGTTGTGTGGGACTGAGCTGTGAGGAGAACTGGCTGACACTTTATATGGAGTTCAGGGTTAAATACCAATGCAGTACAGAATGTGGAAAATCTGAAAGCTAAATTTAAAGCATCACTCCTTGGTGGGGAATGAGCTTCCCCCCTCCTAGGAGGAAGTGTGTGGAGAGGAGGGATTGCAGTGACCACTTCAGGCTTTGGTGATGTCTGACCCATTGTTGGGGCTCCAGGGAGCCACCTGGGAGTTGTCTGTGCTGAAATTTCAGCCAGGAAGGAGAAAAAGAATGGAAACTTTGGGGTGAGCTCGTTGTGGCCTCAGAGGACCTGAAAGGAGCCTCTGAGAAAGGCTCTGTCCAGCTATTTCCAAGGGCCTGCAGTGGCAGGATGAGGGGGATTCTCACTGACTGGAGAGCTAGATTGGATACCAGGAGAAAATTCTTCCTTTTCTGAGAGTGGGGAGGCCCTGGAATGGATTCCCCAGAGCAGCTGTGGCTGCCCCTGGATCCCTGGAAGTGTCCAGGGGCAGGCTGGATGGAGCTCAGAGCCTGGGATGGTGGAAGCTGTCCCTGCCATGGATGATCTTTAAGGTCCCTTGGAACCCAAACCCTCCTGCAGGCTGGGAGTCGCTTTTCTCTCCACACTTGCACGAGTTTGTGCTGCACTTTCCATCTTGGACACCCTTTTTCCCCTCTCAGGCTGCTGTTTGCAGCCTCTGTTACAAAACCTGCAGGTAAAGCAGCTTAGGAGCCACCCTGGGGTGTTGCAGCTCCCCAGCAGAGCCTGTGCTATTTAAAGGACTTAACAAAGCAGCTCAGACCTCTGGGGAGCAGCCCTGCTTTCAGCCACCTCCAGTCTGACCTGGGAAATCTGAGTCAGATTGCTAATCCTGGATTTAGTCCTGTTTAGCAAAACAGACCCCACAGATTAATTGTTGAGCTGCCCCCAAACAGGGCAGGGCTGGTGCCCAGCTAAATCTCCTGGCTGGTCAGACATGGGGATAAATAAGCAGAGATAAATGAAGTCTGGGCTGCAGATCCCCTAATTGGATTGCACTGGCTCCTTACACCCTCAGTGTGGCCCAGACAAGGAGTAAATCCACTTGATTTCACAGCTGGGGAGGCTCGTGGCACTTCAGATGGGCATGGCACCACCAAAATGTCCCAGTGCAAGCACTAAGCCCATCTGAATGGAGCAGTGGCTGGTGGTGAGGGTGATTACCAGAGCAGATTGCTCGTCTGTTCTGCAGGAGAAGCTGAGAAAAGCTTTCTGGTACCTCTCAGTGACCTGGGGAGGGCTGGCACGGCCCTGCCATGTCCAGCTGTGCCTTGGCTTAAGGCCCTGCTGCAAGGTTGGGCCCAGTGGCTGCAGCTAAAGGATTCTGTGCCTGTCTCAGGACTTGTGCATCCTGCTTTTCCATGCAGGAGAGACGAGCTGGGCCTTGGAAGTCTGGAAAAAACCACAAGTGGGGGCTGAGGCACCTTGTGAGTGCAGTCTGCTGTGGGTTTGGGCAACACCTGCAGAGCTACAGAACTTTTAGGGAAGGGTTTCCTTCAGGAACTCCTGCTCCAGCTGGGCTTTTATTCACTGTGGCACGAAGAGCTGCTGCAGCACCTGCCCAGAGTATTGAAAACCATGTCCTGGTCTGGTGCAAGCCTTGGGCCACTCCTGGCTGTGCTGCTGAGCCAGGCTGGGTCACTGTCACTGCTGTCACCATGTCCTGCTGCAGTGGTTCTGCTGCAGGTTTGCTCTCTGCTCTGCTGCCTGGCACTTCTGCCCTGCAGTTACAAAAAAATGAAGCTGTCCTGGGTGGTGTCTTCCCCAAAAGTGCTAAGCTGATTGTTTGCCCCAGTGGTGAGCTGAGGATTCCCTGGCCCTGGCCACATCCAGTGCCTGCTGTGAGCTGGGAGCTTGTTCTTCTCAGAGCAGCCACACTTGAGCCCAGCAGCCTGGTTTTATTCACTTTATTTCCTTCAGGCACTGACTGGTACCAGAGAACTTGCTGCCCTGGGAATGGCAACTGCAGTGTTGTTATTCCTCCCTGGGCAGTGTCCTGGATAAAATGAGCCTGGGCACCTATCAAATGCCACATTTTCACTTTTCTGCCTTTATTTTTTTCCCTCTTTCCTGCAGGAGAACTTCCAGTCAGTCTATAACTGGCAGTACATCCACTGCCTGTACTTCTGGTGTCGAGTTCTCAGCACCATCCACCCCAGTGAGGTCATGGAGCCCCTCATCTACCCCTTGACACAGGTCATTATTGGCTGTATCAAGTGAGTGGAATTCCTAATTCTTTTTATTTTACAGTTCTGTGATTTGGATTTAACCATGAATGATCTCAAAGCTGCTTTTATTTGAAATTTTCCAGCCCAAGATGTGTGTGAGCAGCTGCTTAGGGGGCTGACAGAGTTGTGGTATGGGTTATTCTTTCCTCTTTGTCCAGGAAAAGTCTCAGTCTGAATAACCTGGGCAGATTATCCTTGTAGCTGCAAGGAAAATGATCTGCCTTGCTTCAGAAAATCCTCATCAGCAGCTCTGTAAATGCATTTAGAAGCTGCATTTTTGGTGCCTGTTTGTTGGGATTGGAAGAAGTGGGACACAGTTGTTATTTTCGGGATGTCTGCTGAGAATTCCCTCCTCACATCAGTTTATATGGATGAAATGTTTGTGCTCTGAGGTGCCTGTTAACAAGGAGCATTGAGGGAATTTTGGGATCTCTGGTGATCTCCCAAATCCTGTTAGCTCTGTTAACCAGATTCTCAGCTTTAAAGCCCGGGTCTGGAAGAAGTCCCCAGCGGTGATGGAGATAAGCAGATTTAAACGATCAGATAAGAGCATGCAAACATCCCTCCTGCCATCCCCCACGGCTCTGGGGATGGATCCAGGCACCTTCCTACCTGTCCAGCAGACAAATCAGGATCTGGGGCTGAGGAGAGGGGCATGGGGTGAGGCCCAGTAGGTTTTTTAGCAGCTTGGCATGAGCAGCAGGTACTGCCTGGCGAGGCTTTGGAGGTTTGGGAATTCCCCCCCAGGTGGGTTTGGGGTGACCTCACTGTGGCCTTCCAGGAGCTGAAGGAGCTACAAGAAAGAGGGAGGGAAGATTTCCAAAGGATGGAGGGACAGGACAGAGGGTGTGGCTTCAGACTGAGAGAAGGTGGCTTCAGATGAGATAGCAGGAGAAAATTCCTCCTCCTGAGGTGGGGGAGGCCCTGGAATAGATTTCCCAGAGCAGCTGTGGCTGTCCCATCCCTGGAAGTGTCCAAGGCCAGGCTGGACAGGACTTGGAGCAGCCTGGCATAGTGGAAGGTGTCCCTGCCCATGGCACTGGATGAGCTTTAAGTCCCTTCCAACCCAAAGCATTCCACGATTCTGCGATTCCAGCGTTGGGAAAGTGGAATCAGATCCCACCTGGATCCCCCCAAGCCAGGCTGGTGGCTGGGGTGTCAAGGAGGCAGATTGGCAGGTGTGGGGGTGCTGTGGCTCCGTGGGATGGGGCACTGTGTGACCTCTGCTGTCCCTTCTTTGTGCTGCTGTGGGATTTCTCCCGAGGGATGTGTGGCAGGAGGATGCCATTCCCTGCTGTCCCTGTGCCGGGAGGTGGCGCCTGGCTGCAGCACAAGGACAGTGTCCCCGTGTCCCCGTGTCCCTGGGACCTGCTCCATCCTCCCTGAGCTGCTTTAACCCCTGTGCTGGCCCCTCTCCACGCTGGTGGTTGTTTTTAGCAGCAGAAACTCCTGTTCTGCTTTCCCTTTTTCCCATCAGCTTTTCCTGGCCTTGTCTGCTGGGATCTGTGCCCTGCTCCCAGTCTGAGCTGTGAACATGAAGCTGTTCCTTGGTGTGTGTGGTTAAATGGGGATTTTTGGTGCCTGTGGCATTCCAGCCTCTCAGCAGGAGCAGGGAAGGAAGCAGGGCCAGCCTGGGTGACCTGGAGCTGAGAGGAGATGGCTCTGTCCCCTCTGTCCCCAGGGCTGGGACAGGATGGGCTGTGCCAAATCAAAGCAAGCCTTGGGGCTGTTCCCAGCCCTGGAACAGGACAGGAGCCATCCCAAGTGATGGCAAGGCACTGGGGACTCTGCTCTGAGGTGGAAGGAGTCACCTGGGAGGGAGCTGGAGCTGCCTGAGCAGAGCTGGTCCCAGCTGTGTTTGGCATTCCTGGGGATCCAGCCCTGGGATGTGGAGCAGGCACAGCCACACGCTCTGAAATGAATGGGTTTGGTTTACAGTAAATCCATACACTTAACAGCTTTATTCCTCCATCAATTAATTCTTGACAATGGCTTTCGTCATCTCCAGAGGTGCCAGAGCAGGGGTGCAAAGTAGATTTATTTCTGAAATGGGTCCAGTGGTAATTATTTCACTATTTGGAAGGGGGATGCAGCTGATTTATGGTGCCTGGTCAAACATTTTTATTTTGTGGGCTCTCCTGGATTGCTCAGCAAGTCCTTTGGGGAGGGAGGGGTTCATTTATCAGCATGGCTCTGTCGTCTGTGAGCTGTGGTTTAAAAACACAAAATTTTTAATGCTGGACTTCAGGTGCAGGTCAGGGTGAGAGGCTTGAGAGTGGGACAGAAATGAGTTTTAGGGATTCCTCTCCATTCTCTCCCTGCTCCTGGGGGAGCTGATTCTGCTCAGTCCCAGCCTGACATGGAGTTGGGCTCAACTTTTGTCTTAATTACCTTAATTATTTGAACCATGGGTGCAAGTCAGTGAGGGCTCTTCTCCTTCCTTCTGTGGGAGTTTTATTTCTAGCTATGGGGTGGCTTCAGCAGCCCAGGCTGCTTTCCTGTGTCACTGAAGGCTGCAGGTGCAGTTCCTCTGGAAATTTGGCCTAATATAATTTGCTTTTATTTGTTTTTATTTATTTCTGTTATTTGTTTTTCCTGCCCAGGCTGGTGCCAACGTCTCGGTTCTACCCCCTGCGCATGCACTGCATCCGTGCCCTCACCCTGCTGTCCCAGAGCACCAGGACCTTCATCCCCGTGCTGCCCTTCATCCTGGAGGTGGGTTGGTCCCTGCTGGCACCTTCTCCCTGCTAAACACACTCACTGCCCCCACCAGCAGCTCCTGGGGGTTCCCACTTTGCTCACTCCCTAAAATCCCTGGCAAACAGCACCAGGCTTGCTGGGAAAAATGGGATTCAACTTTTATTATCTGTGAGCTGTACCTGAGCCCAGCTGGGTGCAGAATGCATTGCCAGGGGCTTGGACTGGTGCAGCTGGAGCAGGCAAAGGGCTTGCCAGGGGAATTCAGAGCTGCAGGAATTCCCCAAGCTCCATCCTGCTGCTGTGGTCATCTCTTGGTGAAGACAGAGTGGTTCCTGACTGCAGACAACGGGAAATGGAAGAAAAAAAAAAAAACACTTCAAGAATTATAAAAACTTCTTTAGGAAGACATCTGTGGGGCCTTGAGCTTGCCATGAGGCTGGCCACTGAGGAGGAGAGACACACACTGCTGGGATAAGGGCCTGACTCAGCCAGGCTCACTCCTAATCAAGTTCTCTCGAAGCAAAGGCTTTGGTGGTTTGGGGTTGTTGTAAAGGTCCCTTGCAAACCACATCCTCAGCCTGTGGAATGTTTATAATCCTCCTGCTCCCTGGCCTGGGTGGCTTTGCCATTCCCCTGCTTCCTTCCTCTTGCTCCTGCATGTCTGAAACCCTGCCAGCCAGATTTTGGGACAGAGTCATCTCCCCTCTGGGGTCATGGTGCCCAGGGAGAGGATTCCTTTTGCTTTTTGGTGCTGTAAGAGACAAAACTCAGAGCCTTCCCCCCTCTTTGCATTCTGGCCCTGACACCTTGCCCCAGCCAGGTGCTGCCATTCTGCACCCTGATCACGCTCAGGTGTTGCCCTGATCACGCTCAGGTGTTGCCCTGATCACGCTCAGGTGTTGCCCTGATCACGCTCAGGTGTTGCCCTGATCACGCTCAGGTGTTGCCCTGATCACCCTCAGGTGTTCCCATCCCTGAGCTCCCTCAGCAGCTGTATTCCAGGTGTGGGAGGTGACCTGCCCTGGGTCCCCAGGTGGCTGTGGTGGTGCTGGGAGGAGGATCAGCATTCTGGTGCCCAGCCACAGTCCCTGAACCTGTGGCTGACAGCTCTCAAATCCAGCAGTGATTTCTCTGGAGACACTAATCCCATAATACACCTTGCCCCGGACCAAAATCCCTTTGGAGCCACTTACCCAGCCCATCCTGAAGGGTCTGGGCAGGGTGTTTGGTACCAGCAGGGCGTGGTTTGGGGCTGGAGAGGGCCATGAAGGATCCCAGGAGAGGGTGTGCTCCACTGCTCTGTTCCAGCTGACTCCGAGTGCAGGGAAGGAGCAGCTGTGGAGTTTGCGACGCCGTTCTGGGCAGGTTTTGGAGTGTGGGTTCAGTGGGGCTGCTGGGGGAAGGAGTGCCTGAAGCTCTGCATTTCCCTCCTGCACCAAGCAGGCTCAGCCCCGTGGCTGCTGCTCATTCAGGAGACCCAGATGAGTGTCTGTGCATTCCCAGAGGCACAGAATTGCCCCCATGCATGGGGAGTGAGAGCTGCATGGGGCTGAGGAGGGGTGCACAGCTGCTCTGCACTCTGGCACTGGGAGCTGTGTCTCCCAGCTCCCTCCCCACTCCCCACGTGGGAGCTGGGAGCTTGGGAGTGCCAAAAATCCCCAAATCCCTCTCCTTCCTGCCTGCACTGCCCTGTCCTTCCCTCTGTCTGCCCGTGGTTTTCCCCTCAGCCACACTGCTGCCTGGTGACGTTTTGTGGCCCCCTGGTCCCTCATTATCCCCCTCCCAGCCTGCCCCAAGGATTCCTAGACACCAGTGAGGCCGTGCCCCAGCCTGGCTGTCAGCCCTCAGCATGGCAACCACGCTTCCTCCCTTCCCAGAGGCCCTGCCACCTCCTGGGCCCCTTCCAGAGCCTCTGGCTGCCCTTCCCTGCCTGCCTGGAGGCCTGGGAGGATCCCAGGGAGCCCCGTGCCTTCAGTGTGTCTGACCTGGGGGATCAATAGCTCTGTTTGGGCCAAAGAAATAACTGTGCATAACGAGGTTTATGGCATCGATTCCCCAGGCAAGGGCTCTTCGTTTGCACAAGCCCCCACGCTCGTCCCTCCGTTCCAAATAACCTGGATTGACAAATAAAATGTAAGAAATCAATAACAGTCTCCTGCTTCTGTGGCCTGGGGGCACTGCTGTGACCTGAGCAGCCTCTCCCTCCTGCTCCACTCAGCCTCCCCTGTGCTGCATCCCCACCATGGGGGCTGCTGAGGGATGTGCTGCTGCTGCACACAGGAAGAGAAATGATTTCCTGCTCTGGAGGGCAATCCCAAAGTGTTTGGGCACAGGGAGAGAGGAGCTGGGGCTGCTGCAGAGTGTGGGTGAGCAGAATGTGCTCCTCACCCCTCTGTGAGTGCCATCAACTGGTGGCTTTTTTGTTGTTGTTTAAATGAGATGGAAGCCTCCTTGATTGCCACATAGGATCCTCTGGTGGGGACGTGTCTCAGACCCAGTGGTTTGAGCAGGTGTCCCTGGGACAGTTATTTCAGTGACAGTGGTGAATTTGGTGTGAACATCACTTAGTCTTGCTTTGAAACTCTTCTCACCTTCAGGGACAGCTCCAAAACCAGCTCCAGCTTTGGGGTACAGCCTCTGACCGTGAGAAAGCTGGGGCTGAGGAGCAAACCTCAGCTTCTTGTGCTCTTGCTTGTGTTGGTTTCCTCTTCACACCACAGCACCTTGCACACCACAGCTTCAGGTGTGGTTGGGGTTTGCTCCCTCCCTGTCCCTGGCTGGGATATTTGGGAAAGCTGTGGGGCAGTGATCAGGAATTGGGGTTTCTGGATTGTCTTCTTGGCTCTGCCACCACCTGCATGCCCTTGGCTGAGTCGTGTGCTGGTTGCTTTGTGCTCTGATCACATTTACACCCGTTTTGTTTTTCTCTTCCAGGTTTTCCAACAAGTGGATTTCAACAAGAAGCCAGGACGGATGAGTTCCAAGCCCATCAACTTTGCCGTGATCCTGAAGCTCTCCAATGCCAACCTGCAGGAAAAGGCCTTCAGGGTAAGTGGGACCTTGGCCTCCAGCAGTGCCTGGGTTCCCTGTGGCAAGGAATGTGCTCCATGTCCCTGTCCCCAAAGGCAGGACACGCCTTTCCTGGTCTGGGTTTAGGTGCTGTAGGAAATCTGTGGGGTTTGGGTCGTAGCCAGTCTCTTGATTTGTGTTTCTCCTGCTCAGGATGGGCTCATTGACCAGCTCTATGACCTGTTGCTGGAATATCTCCACGGCCAAGCCCACAGCATTGGCTTCCCAGAGCTGGTTCTCCCCACTGTCATCCAGGTAAGGGGACAGGCACTTTCTGGTGGTGCCATGAATGTGCACAGAGCAGAATAAAGTCATGTAAGCTCACAGTGACCTCAGGATGGCCCTCAGAATGAGGGGAGAGCCATCTACCTCTGCTTAATTTTAATTTTTATCAGTGTTCTGGGAGGAACAGAGGCATCACATCTAATTAGGCTGGAGGTAGGGGAAAGTGGCTCTGGAGTTTGCCATCTGTTGGGAGCCAAAGTGGAGCAGAGGCTGCAGAACTGCTCTGGGATGGGGTTGGGATGGTGAACTCAGGTGAGTTCTTGGGGATTCAGAGCTGCCCCAGTTGCTGTGGGGTCTTGGAGCAGAGCCTGTGCTCTGAGCCCCAGCTTTTCCTTGTCCTCAGCCTCCCCGAGGCGCTCTCCACAAGATGGCAATCTTCCCTCCCAGTCTTCCCTTCCCCAGTCTTCCCTTCCCAATCCTCCCTTCCCCAATCTTTCTTCCCCAGTCTTTCCCTCCCTTCTCAGGCTCCATCACCTGGAGCTGCAGACAGCACAGCTCAGCGTTGTTGGAAGTGTTCCCTCATTCCCAGCCCTCTGCTTTTAACTCAGGAGTGGCTGCTCTCACATCCTCTGTGGGGACACGAACCTCTGCTTGTCCTGGTGTGTGCCATGGGCCCCTGCACGCCTTGGGCTGCTGGGGGGGCACTGGCTGTGCCCCACAGGCTGTTTGGGATGTCCCTGGCTGTTGGGGCTGTGCTCCACAGGCTGTTTGGGAAGCAGAGCTCCGTGTCCCTGCCAGGGGCTGGCATCTGCCAGGGGCTGGCATCTGCCAGGCACACGGCTCTTGGCTGTGTCCCCCGGGCTGGCACGGGGGCTGCCTTGGCTAGTGGGAGCTGGCAGCCCCTGTGTGAGCAGGCAGAGAGCTCCTGTGCCTGTGCCTGTCCCTGCTCCCCCCTGTTGGCAGCCAGCAGCTGTGGGAGCTGCGGGAGCCGATGTTTGGCTGCACCAGGAGCTGCTGACGGCCCCGCGCCTTGCGCAGGGACCAGGCTGGAGCTCTGAGGAGGATGGATGGATTCCTGCTTGGCTGCCTCTGCCCGCAGCCTCGTGGCGTCTGCCGGGCTGGGGGCTGGCCTTGGCTTCCCAAAATCTGCGTGGGGAGAGGCTTTTCTCCTGGAGAGCTTCCAGCCCACTGTGCAGATCCATCTGTGCCCAGCCTCCCTTCCCTCCCTGCTGGGCTCACGCCTCTCCCAGCGCCAGGGCAGGGCTGGCCCAGTTGGCAGGGGCTGTGTCCCTCCTCCTCCTCCTCCTCCTCCTCCTCCTCCTCCTCCTCCTGCTCTGGTCAGCAGCTCTGGGGGAAGCTGGGCTGAGCTTCCCAAATTCTCTCTGCCTGGAAGGCAGGAAGCACCGGCAGATGAAAGGCAAGGAGAGCCAGTGGGGATGGGAGACATTTCAAAGCTGCTGCTGCTGCCCCAGGGCTGACCCGCGGGATTGCCCTCCATCAGGGGCTGGGAGGGAAGAGCCCCTTCCCTCCCCAGAGCCCAGGCAGGCAGCACAGAGCAGAAGTGGGAGGTTGGAGGGGGAAAGCTGGCACTGAGGCAGGAGCTGGCAGGAGCCAGGCTGGGCTTGCAGTGAGCCAGAAGGGCAGGAGGTGCTGCCTTGCCTCGCCTTGCCCTGCCAGCAGCACTCCTGCTGCTGCTCCCCCTGTCCCCAGGGAATGTTCCTGCTGTGAGCAGGGCTCTGGGCAGGGTTTGGCTCCCCTGCATCGCTTCCAGTAAGAGGAGCTGGGGTTTTGCTCTGTGGGCTCTGCTGGGAGAAGCCTTTGGTGTTGCAGGCTGGCAGTGGGACAGAATCAACCCCAGTAATGACAGGGCTGGGGTGTGAGGCCTCAATGCCATATCCACAGACACACGTTGCTGTTCTGGTTGCTTTTACTCTGCAAAGATCCCATTGTTCCATTTGGCAGAGTAGGGAAAAGCACACACGGACCCTGTTTTTTTCCCCTCTCTGTCCTTTATCTTCTTTTACCTCCCTGGTTGTGTCCCTGCCTCTCCACACAGGGCTGAGGTCTCATCAGGTTTCATTAATATCTGTGGCAGCTAGGGCTGGGACTGTGAGGGGAGCAGGAATGGAGCAGGGCTGTGTGAGGGAGCACACAGCTCCAAACTGCACTGACAGAGGCCAGGATTTTGCAGGATTTCTGGTGACACTTCTGCAAGGGAAGAAAAATGATAATGGATGTGGCAGCGGATGGAATGGATCTGGGGCTGCAGCTGGGGGATCAAGTGAGATAAATCGAATGACAAATGCATCTCTCAGTGGAGATAAATATGCAGCACCTATAAAAAATAAATATTTTAGGAAGGGGGGGTGAGGGCAGGACACAGCAGCAGAAGAATTGTTGTGCTGATGGTTTCTTTGTGCTTCGGGGGGAGCAGGGAAGGTCTGGGTCTGAATTCCCATTTTTCTGAGCTGGGATGTGCTGGAGGGAGAGGGACAAGGGAAGCCCCTGCTGCTCCTGAACGGGGAGCTCTGCAGCAAACACCCCTCAGAGAGCAGTGTCCTGGCAGGGAGGGGCTGGCTGGCACTGCCACCTCTGGATGGACAGTCACACCTCCCCACCTGGCACTGACAGGAGGGACACATCTCCTTCCTTCCCCCAGCTCTGTCCCCCAGGCAGAACCTGGGGAGCCATGGGTGGAGGAGGCAGTCATGGATTTGCTGCCTGGAAACCTTTTGTCTCCCTCCTGATAGCATCTCCTGGTCCCACTGAGAGGAAGGTTCCATCGTGGTTAACCATTTCCTCCTGCCTCCTTGGGCCTCCTTCTCTAAATATGAGTGTCTGTGCAGTGTTTGTGTGTTTGTTTATGGCTCCAGCAAAGAGCTGGGCCTGCAGGATTCACACAGCACTGCTGGAGCTGGGCAGAGCTGTCAGCAGGCAGGGGAGCCACTGGAATTCCAGCCAGGAATCAAACCTGGACACCCCCATCTTCCTTCTGTCACCAAGAGCATCCAGGGCTGCCTCAGCTCTTGGTTTGGAGGTGTCACAGCAGGGTGCTGGTGGCTGGAGAGTTCCATTTTGTCATTTTTGGTGTGGTTTGAGCCCTGGGAAGGTCGAGGTGCCAGCTGGAGCTGGGATTGAGCTCTGGGAAGGTCGGGGTGCCAGCTGGAGCTGGGTTGGAGCCCTGGGAAGGTCGGGGTGCCAGCTGGAGCTGGGATTGAGCTCTGGGAAGGTCGAGGTGCCAACTGTTGGTCCCTGAGGGTGGGAGATGCCTTTTCACTGACGGGATGTTTGTGGGAACCCTGACATGGCTTTCATTCTTCCTCTCCTCTTCCTCCTCGCAGCTGAAATCCTTCCTGAAGGAGTGCAAGGTGGCCAACTACTGCAGGTCCATGCGGCAGCTGCTGGAGAAGCTGCAGGAGAACTCAGCCCACATCTGCAGCAGGAGGCAGCGAGCGACCTTCGGCGTGGCCAGCACTGCAGCCGTGGTGAGCCCGGGGACACGGGGACATGGGACAGCCTGGGGACATGGGGACAGCCTGGGGACAGCCATGAGGACATGGGACAGCCTGGGGACACGGAGACATGGGGACAGCCTGGGGACATGGGGACAGCCTGGGGACAGCCATGAGGACATGGGACAGCCTGGGGACATGGGGCATGGGACAGCCTGGGGACATGGGGACAGCCTGGGGACATGGGGACAGCCTGGGGACATGGGACAGCCTGGGGACATGGGACAGCCTGGGGACAGCCATGAGGACATGGGACAGCCTGGGGACATAGGGACAGCCATGAGGACATGGGGCATGGGACAGCCTGGGGACACAGGGACATGGGGCATGGGACAGCCTGGGGACAGGGGACAGCCTGGGGACACAGGGACATGGGGCATGGGACAGCCTGGGGACAGCCATGAGGACATGGGACAGCCTGGGGACATGGGGACAGCCTGGGGACATGGGGACGGGCATGGGGACAGCCCGGGGACAGCCATGAGGACATAGGACAGCCTGGGGACACGGAGACATGGGACAGCCTGGGGACATAGGGACAGCCTGGGGACATGGGGCATGGGACAGCCTGGGGACAGCCATGAGGACATGGGACAGCCTGGGGACACGGGGACATGGGACAGCCTGGGGACATAGGGACAGCCTGGGGACATGGGGCATGGGACAGCCTGGGGACAGCCATGAGGACATGGGACAGCCTGGGGACACGGGGACAGCCTGGGGACAGCCATGGGGACATGGGACACCTTTGGCACCACCAGATTGCATTTTCCCCTTTCCACTTCAGCCGTTGGCTCCCTCTGTGTTCCCTGCAGTGCCCAGGCTCTGCTTGGCCTGGGGAGAGTTCTCAGTCCCACCACTCCTGACTCAGCAGCTGCTTAAATAACTGAGGCTAAATTCATTTAGTCCTGCTTGCCTCTGAGTTGTGGCTGCCAATTTCTGCCCAGGAGCTGGGAAAACGTGGTTTGGGAAAGGGTCTTCACCTTGTGCCCTTGACTGCCTGTGTTTATTGGAAAAGTGCCTGGAATTTGTGTCCCTTTGTCCACAGGAGCAGTGGGAGAAGCAGGTGAAGGAGGAGGGGACACCCCTGAGCAAGTATTACACTCAGTGGAAGAAGCTGAGGGAGAAGGAGATCCAGCTGGAAATCAGTGGCAAGGAAAGGGTGAGAACCAAATCCTGAATGTGGGGACACCAGAGCCACGTCCTGGGGACAGCCAGGGTGGTGCTGGCACTTTGTCTGGCCATGAATGGGGACAGGGGGACAGCCAGGGAATGGGGACAGGGACTGAGGGACAGGGGGACAGCCAGGGAATGGGGACAGGGACTGAGGGACAGGGGGACAGCCAGGGAATGGGGACAGGGACAGCCCAGAGTGGGGCCAAGCTCCTGCCCCAAACTGGCCCTGCTGCTGTGGTGGGACATTGCCCTGCTGCTGGGGCAGCTCTCTGCAGAGAGGGGCAGATTTGGGTTTTTTTCTGTACAGAGAGGCACATTTGGGGTTTGCTCTGTACAGAGAAGCACATTTGGAGTTTGCTCTGTACAGAGAGACAGATTTGGAGTTTGCAATGCAGAGAGGCAGATTTGGGGTTTGCTCTCAGCACAGAGAGGCAGATTTGGGGTTTGCTCTCAGCACAGAGAGGCAGATTTGGGGTTTGCAATGCAGAGAGGCAGATTTGGGATTTGCTCTGTACAGAGAGGCAGATTTGGGGTTTGCTCTGTACAGAGAGACAGATTTGGAGTTTGCAATGCAGAGAGGCACATTTGGGATTTGCTCTCAGCACAGAGAGGCAGATTTGGGGTTTGCTCTGTACAGAGAGGCAGATTTGGGGTTTGCTCTGTACAGAGAGACAGATTTGGGGTTTGCTCTGTTCAGAGAGAAGCAGATTTGGGGTTTGCTCTGTACAGAGAGACAGATTTGGGGTTTGCTCTGTTCAGAGAGAAGCAGATTTGGGGTTTGCTCTGTACAGAGAGACAGATTTGGGGTTTGCTCTGTTCAGAGAGAAGCAGATTTGGGGTTTGCTCTGGAGAGAGGCAGATTTGGGATTTGCAATGCAGAGAGGCACATTTGGGGTTTGCTCTCAGCAGAGAGAAGCACATTTGGGGTTTGCTCTGTACAGAGAGAAGCACATTTGGGGTTTGCTCTCAGCAGAGAGGCACATTTGGGTTTGCTGTCCTAGAGGCTGCCTGGCAGCTCTGCTGGTGAATGGGGCTGTTGTGTGGCTCGGTGGGGACTGGTGGCTTAATGATGCAGCTTTGTGAGCCCCAGCAGGAGAGGGAACACCATGAGGCCCATTAGGGCTGGGAAAATCCATGTCCCATTAGCAGCCATTGGGGGGGAAAAAAGGTAATAACAGGGAAAAAAAAGAAAGGCAGCCTGGCTGGGAGCTGCAGCTTGCCTTAGACAACAGCTCTGACCCTTTCTGCCCATTCCATTTGCTTTTCCCAATGGTTTTTAATGGGATGGGGACTAATCAGCTTGCTGAGACTCTGCAGATAGGAACCCTCTAGCTGGGGATTAAAAGGCTGGCCCCCAAATTAGCTAATTAGTGCTTGTGTGTGATGAACACAAGGGGCTGTGGGCTGTGCCAGTGCAAATCTCAGTCCTTTGGGGGTCACCCCATGGCAAGTTGGGGTTTATTTTGAGGTGCCCATCCTGAGGGTCCTGTGGGGTCTCAGAAGGGTGGAGCTCATCCAGCACCAGGTGCTGTTTGATGTGCTCAGGTTGTGCTGATGTCACCCAGGGCTGCCTTTGGAGATGGGGATTTTTCCTGGGCTCTGTGGGAATGTGGAACCCCTGGTGCCAGGACAGGAGCCTGCCTTGTCCCCCAGGAATGGTGGGAATTGTGGAAGATGCTTTCACCCCTCTGACCAGCCCGTGGTGGGGCTGGAGCATAACCAGGCTGTGGCTGCCCCAGCCTGGGAGTGCTCCAGGCTGGAAGAGGCTCTGAGCAGTGGAAGGGGTCCCTGCCATGGAACTGGAGGAGATGTGGGGTCCTTTCCTACCCAAACCACTGTGGGACCCTATAACCAGCCTGGGATAGGTACCAGCAGTGGGGCCAGCTGAGGGCAGCAGCTTGGCAGTGCCCCTGCTGCATTTTGCTTCCCAAATCTCTTCCCTGGCACCTCTGGGGTGTTTTTTAAAGCCAGCCCTGTGCTGCTCTCCAGCACAGACAGGGAGGGGCAGAGGCCTCTCCCTCCCTGTGGCAGAAAGAGCAGTGGGAAGGTGATGATTTAAAATCATCTGCAAATGGTGCCGGGTGATTTGTTCCCTTCTGCCCTTCCCTGCCCGTCCCAGCTGACTGCTGGGAAGTGCTCAGCTCCAGGATCAATATGGCCCAGCTGGGGACCCTGGAACAGGCTGGGAGAAATTGCTGGAATTGGCTGCAGGAGCAAACCCACAGCTCCATGTCCTGCTCCTCAGCCCCATCCTGGCTCTGTGTCTGTGCTTTCCCACTCAGACCATTCCTGGCTGCTGGGAGGATGGCTGTGCTCAGACAGGAGAGCGTTTTGGGGTGGTCTGAGGGGTGGCAGGGAGAGCAGATGAGTGATGAGCCCGGGCTGAGTGTTTCCAAGCAAGCCCTAATGTGTGCTAATGCCTGAGTGCTTCCCAGGAGGGGTGTGCAGCCAGGCAGGGCAGGGGCAGCTGATCTCAGAGAGCACTTGGGATTGCATTTGCATTCTGATTATCTTTGCCCTGCTGGCCTGAGCCCTTGCAAGTAAATCCTCCCCCTAATCCCCCTCCGGAGAGGTGTAAAGAGCACTGAGGTGGTGTCAATTGAGAGGCCTTTAATGGCATTGATATTGGCTGCCTGCTCCAGGGGCTCCTGGCCCATTGATCTCCATCAGGGCAGGGGATGGATGCAGACCTTGAGCATCCTCAGCACCTGAAACCCTGAAATCTGCACCCAAAAAAGGGGAACTGCTGCTCCAGAGATGCCCAGCCCACCTGCAGAGCTCCCACAGGCAGCCTCCCTTGGGTATCCTGTCTTTGTGTGCTCCATTAGCAAAAGCAGTTTATCAGGGGAAGATCAATGCAGCAGCAGAGCTCCGTGTGCCTCACTCACCCCTGGGACCCCTCACAAATCTGTGGCTGGCAGCAGACAGACCCAGCTGCTCTGGGCAGGCTGGGCAAAGCCAAGTTCCTGCCTTTAAACACAGCCTTTGACATTTAAAAGCACAAATGAGGGCTGCTCTTACCGTGGGGTTTGTTTTCTTTCCAGCTTGAAGACTTGAACTTCCCAGAAATCAAACGCAGGAAGCAGGATGAGAGGAAGGAGGAGGATAAGAAGGAATTCAAGGATCTCTTTGAGCTGGACAGTGATTCTGAGGAGGAGAATGGTGGATTCTCTGTGAAAGGTACAGGGCTGGGGCTGGGCTTGCCTTCTAGTCCACAGTCCCATTTTCCTTGTCCTCAGTCCCATTTTCCTTGTCCAGAATTCCATGTTTTGGGGTCAGTTTGGCCCTGCCCTAAGGGGGTTCCATGTTGGGTTCAGAAGATTCCCTGATAAGGGGGGAGAGCACAGGGTGAAGTGGCACTGCAGGTGTTTGGGACACTTTTATCTTTCTCTCCCTCCCAGTCCAGCTCTTTTTAAAGCCTCAGCCCTGTGTTTCTTTTCCTGGGCATGCCCCACATTCTTGGCACCTTCATTTTGTCACCCACAAGGTCAGAGCCCAAAAACCAGGGGATGAACAGAGCCCTGTGCATGGCAGGGGCTGTCACCAGCATGGGGACCTTTGATCCTGTCCTTGCTGCACTTCTGATGTTTTTGGGTTTTTTTTTATTTTATTTTAATTTTAATTTTATCCTGACTGATGTTCCAAGCGTTCCCATGAAGTCCTGGAGTGCAGGGGGTGATGTCACCTGGGCTGTGACCACGAGAGGGCCACAGTAAATTGTGCAGCTTGCCTGGGAAGTTCTCCACAGAGTTTGGGGATAAATCTGGGTGTTCCTGCTGGGATTTGGAATGTTTGGGATGTTTTTGGAATGTTTGGGATGTCCTGGGTGTGTGCAGCAGGGAGGGAGGGGAATCTGCAGCCCCTTCGTGGTGCTGTGGATCCAGGGGAGATTCCTGCTTCTGGTGCAGGAATTCCAGCAGGATCACACCCCCAGAATCCCCCAGGGCAGCAGGAAAGGTGCTGGATGCAGGGAATTCCATCAGGTCAGGAGGAGATTGTCCCTGGAATGGGAAATGTTTGTCAGGCAGGAAAGAACCCTGGGCTGGGGTCTCTGCAAGGGCTGAAGAGGGGAGAGGATCCAGTCTGGGAATCTCCGAGCAGGAGAGAACCTGGAGCTGGGGAGGTTCCTGCTGTCCTGTGCTTTCCACCTGGATTTCTGGCAGAAAGGGAAAGCTGGGAATTAGGAATGGCTCAGGAAGAGGTGCTGGGCCTCTGGAGCAAAGGGAAATGGCTTTTGGGGGGATATCAGTGAGAAATGAGGAGAAATTTCCCCTTCAGTGTGTCTGGCACTCCTGAGCTCTCTGCCCCTCGCCTGGGCTGCTGTGCATGTTCCACTCACACCCTGAAAACCCCTCCAGGGAAAGGCAGAGCCAGGCAGGCCTCGGATGACAGCTCAGAAGCCAGCAGCAAGGAGTTTGGGGAGGAGGACGATGATGAAGAAGGAAATTACGAAGTGGAGGAGGACGAGGAGGAAGAACTGGAAGAGGACAGCGAGTCAGAGGGTGAGTGGGGAATTCCTGACAGCACCGGGGCTTTTTTGTCTTGACAGGGTGTCAGGAGGGGCTCCACAGAGCCTGGAGGGAGAGCTGGCAGCCCTGAGCTGCAGAGAGCAAAGGCTTGAGGTGTCCCCAGGCTCTCAGAGCCCCCCAGCCCCTTTCATCTCTTCTCAGGACCCTCCTGCAGCCAGGCTCTGACTGCTCAGCCCAGCGGGTTCAGGAGCCCTGCCAGGAGCACACAGACCTGCAGGGGCCACTCCCAGGTGCCCTCACCTTCCACCTGAGCCCTGCCTGGGGCACAGGGGCACGGGGTGACCCTTTCCTTGCTGGAGAGCTGCCAAGCCCTGCATCGGGGGTCTCACATGTGCCCAGGCCCTGCTGGAATGGAAGCATTGCCTGGCCCGTGCCCCCACATTTCACTTGGTGTTGAGCCTCAGTGGGGCAGTTTGGGCTCTGTTCCCCCCTCACTGGGGCAGTTTGGGCTCTGTTCCACCCTCACTGGGGCAGTTTGGGCTCTGTTCCAGCCTCACTGGGGCAGTTTGGGCTCTGTTCCACCCTCACTGGGGCAGTTTGGGCTCTGTTCCACCCTCAGTGGGGCAGTTTGGGCTCTGTTCCCCCCTCACTGGGGCAGTTTGGGCTCTGTTCCCCCCTCACTGGGGCAGTTTGGGCTCTGTTCCACCCTCAGTGGGGCAGTTTGGGCTCTGTTCCACCCTCACTGGGGCAGTTTGGGCTCTGTTCCACCCTCAGTGGGGCAGTTTGGGCTCTGTTCCACCCTCAGTGGGGCAGTTTGGGCTCCTGTGTCCCCCAGGCACCGCTGCTGTGCCCAGCCCTGCAGGGCTCTCCAGGATGAATTAATGAGTGTCTGCATTAATTAGTGAGGAGCTCCTGGCTCCCCTCGCAGGCAGGCAGGATCACTGACACCTCTCCCTCTCCCCCAGCAGAGGAAGGAGCCCGGGATTCCCAGGATTCCCAGGGGAGGAGGAGCTGCCCCCGGGGTTTGTCCCGCTCGGACCTGGAGCAGCTGGCACAGGGTGGGGACGACGTGGTGCAGGACCTGGAGTTTTCTGATGAGGACTGAGCACCTCCAGCCCCTCTGCAGCACCTGGAGCTGCTGCCAGGGCCAGGAACACAGGTGGGACCAGCCCCAGGTGCCACCCAGGACCCGCTCAGTGACACAACTTGGACTTTTCAACTCAGCTTGGGACTTCTCCAGCTTTTTCTACCAGTTCTGGTTTTGGTACCAATAAAACCCGAGGCCAAAGTCAAGGCCAGTAAAAACTGCTCAGCAGAGGGAATAAAAGCCCCTCATTAAAATCTGCTGCTTTCAATAGCACAGGGTTCACTTCCAGCTCCTGCTGAGCAAGGGCAGGGCGAGGTTTTTGTCCAAGGTTCCTCCTCTCTGCCCCAGCAGCCACCCCAGATTTAGCTCTGGGGCCCTCCCCAAACCCTTCAGAAGGCCTGAAGGACTGCAGAGACTCTGCCAGAGCTTTGTAGCTTCCCTGAAGCCTTGATCAGTTCGAGCTGCTCTAAGTGTGCTGCAGAAGGAAACTTTAAATTAAAGTTTCTTGGGTTGGGGACGTGCAGGCGTGAATGAATAAGGAAAGACAAAATTGATAATGTAGGAAACAGTGCCCAGCACCACCTTAACTGTAAAGAAAAGATTCTCACTTTGGAAAAGACTTTAACTTACCTGTTCTTCCCAAAGAGAAAGGAATTCCCTTTTTCTCCTGGCTCTAACTTAGCTGGGCAAGGTGCTGGCTGCCTCCTGCCAGCTGGGAGCCGAGCCTGGAGTGGATTCCAGGCAGGAATGTGGCAGCTCTGCTGCACCTGTGGGGAGGCACCTGGCCCAGGTGGGCACCCGGGAAAGGAAGGACAGAGACTGCTCGGGTAAAGCCAGGTACCATTTGTAAATTAAGTGTTTTTCTTTTTTATTTAAATTGATTGCTGGAAAGCATTTTTATCGTGATGTGATGGATAATGAATTTTTTTCCCTTTTTTTTTTTTTTACAATATAAAGAAGCTAAAGTACCACCAAAGCTATTCTGTAAGAAAAACGGCAGCACGTGCAACGTTTAAACAAAAAACAAACCCAAAAATAAAAAGGTGATATGGAGGGGGGGGAGGAGAGAGAGAGAAAAGTACCACATGTGATTGTTGCTCACAACTGTACAAGTCACAGGAGGTCACCCCCAGGAGTTCCCAGCTCATTCACAGTAGTAAAAACTCTGCCCATTGTTTCAGCCTGGGCGCCCTCCCCTGCTGCCAGGGCTGGCTCTGGTGCCCAGGGGTGTGCACAACATCCACCTTTGCTGCCAGGGCAGGCCCAGGGATGTGCACAACATCCACCTCTGCTGCCAGGGCTGGTTGTGGTGCCCAGGGGTGTGCACAACACCCACCTCTGCTGCCAGGGCTGGTCCAGGGCTGGCCCAGGTGCCCAGGGTGTGCACAACATCCACCTCTGGCTTCAAACCCCCCCCCAGCCCAGCTGCACAGCTGAGGCCGGGCCCCCTCCTTCCCCCCCCGAGCAAACCAAACATCCCAGGGGAAAATCCACCTCTGCAGGGCTGGAGCTCGGGCACAGTCCCCTCTCCTGGGCACTGCCAGGCCCCTGTGCCAGGCCAGGGTGGCTCTGTACCATCTGCACCAAGTAAACATGGACGGGAACTTGCCTTTTTTTTTTTTTTTTTTGTCTCTTTTTTTTTTTTTTGTCTTTTTTATCCTTTTTGTCTGTCTTTGGTATTGTTTTCAAAGTTGCTAGAGATGCATAGAACACCTGAATGAGGAACTGAGCCCAGTTTGCCGGGAGGAGGAGAGGTTGGCTGGGGTGGGTGTGGATGGGTTTTTTTTTTGCTTGAAGTACCGGTGGGAGGAGCAGAGCCCCTTCCCTTCCCTGTGGAGTCCCAGCCCGGAGTTCCTGAAGGCAAAGAGCAGCCTGTCCATTATTCCCTGTGCAGGGCTCTCCAGCTCCACCGAGGAGTGTGGAAGGGAACGGGAATGCTGCCTCCATCCTCCAGCATCCTTCTCTTCACTTGGCGTCGTCCCACGACAACATCTTTGGATCATTTTCCTTCCTTCCCTTTCATTCTTTTTTTTTTTTTTTTTTTGACAGTTCAGAAATCTCCGTGGTTCTTTTTTTATTTTCCCCAAAAAAAAAAAAAAAAAAAAAAAAGCAAATGCATCAAAAAAAAAAAAAAAAAAAAAAGAAAAAGGAGGGAACAGCCCTCCCTTCCTCCCGTGCCGCTGGGGGAGGCTGCGCTGTGCTGGGTCCCTGCTCCCGGGTCAGCACGGGGCTTTGGCGCTGTCGCTGAGCAGGGCAGGGTTCCCGTTCTCCTGCTTCGGGGAGCCCCGGCTGGCCGGGACGGCGCTGCCGAAGGGCGAGGCCACGCTGCCCGTGGAGGCCGGGCGGAGCTCGCCCGGGGCCACCTCCCGCTCCGGGGGCCGCAGCCCCGGCGGCTGCAGCGGCAGCGCCACCGGGAAGCCGGCCATGTACAGCACCCGGCCCAGCCTCTTGGCCACCTGCGGGAAAAGGGGGAAAAAAAAAAACCGGGTGAGGGATGGGGGAGAGCAGGAGAGGGGGGGATGTGAGAGGAGAATCCCCCCGGGTTTGTGCCTCATCTGCTGGCAGAAGAGGTTCTCCCATCCCTGGGCGTGTTCAAAGCCAGCCTGGACACAGCTTGGAGCACCTGGGACAGCGAGGGTGTCCCTGCCCATGGCAGGGGGGGGGCACTGCATGGGGCTAAGGTCCCGTCCACCCCGCACTGTTCTGTGGAACATCACTGGAACGAAGCAAACCCGTTCCCATGCACCTGAAAACCAGGGCAGGGAAGGTTCCCTCCTCTCGTTTCCTCAAGGATTTTGGTCCTGCACTCCTGCTCCTGCTCCTGGGCACTGCTGGAGCCCCGGGTCTGCCCTGGATCCCCCTGTCCCAGCTCCAGGTGTGCTGGGATACCCCAGCTGAGCAACAGGAGTCTGCTCTCCCTCTGCTGAGGGCACAGCACTGCCTGCCCGCTTTGGAACAGCAG